>NC_079171.1:52462540-52495150 GCF_947568905.1 Ostrea edulis
TTCTGCTTGCTATCAAATGGCTAATCCTTAATTTAATATAAATGTTATATTATAGGATATATGTTTAAAATGAAGACAAGCACCTTTGTCTTTGACACCATATTACGATTCTTTACATAGTACAAATGAAACACAAACATGATAAATTGGGATTTAAAAAGTGTCATTTTCAGTCGTAAAGTCAATCGGCGGCCCCCAATCCCCTGCCTCCCCTGATTTAGAACCCTACTTACGGCCCTGGTTCCGAAGCTTAGCATGGATCTTCTCTGGTTGTTTGGCACCTCTTTGGCAAAGGCATCCGTCGTTCACGGACAACCGCCGTCGTCCCCGGACGAAACTCCATCCATACATGGACACAATGTCCCAGAGATACTCTATCTGGAGCAGGCCTTCCACCAAACATCAGTCACTACCCTGCCACGATTTTGTAACGTGCAGCAGTTTGAACACCAAAAAGCTAGCTCAAGATGGAGGCAGTAGAAGTTCCCTGTATAAATGCCAACAAGTCGATATATTACATATATTTAACGATATCCTGGTTCCATACCTTACACAGGCTTAAATGTCCAAGTCAGCTGTTGATTGTGAAAGTCAGCCTTTCTCGCAAAAGTTCAATACAAGTCCAACGTAGTCCAATCATTTCATATTTAATTTAATGAGTTTTATAGACGAAAATAATTCAAGCTGTCTGCATTGTCGTCGATCGCGCACAGGAATAGATAACTCTTGGATTGAAGCTAACTTCCAGCTTTCGGAAACTGCAGTCTGATAATTTAACTTCTTAAATAAGGGCCTCCGTGGTCGAGTGGTTAGAGCATCGCGCTCAAAATCACACGGCCTCTCACTTCTGTCGGCGCGAGTTCGAATCCTGCTCGCGCCGGTAAGTGAGAAAGTTCCCCAGTTTACTTTCGGAAGGTCGGTGGTCTCTTCCCAGGTGCATTGTATCTGGGTTCTCTCTTCCACCAACAAAAACTGGGCGCCACCATATAACTGAAAAATTGTTGAGTGTGGCGGAAAACATCAAATAAAAAAAAAAAACTTTTTAAATGGCATAGACAGTACGTCTACGGCTTTTTGATGCGGCATAGACCCATGGCATTTGGCATAGACCAGACCAAAACTCCTCTCAGGGAACGCACCACATTTCTCTCCCCTCAAACTTCAACCATACTCGTCCATTCTGCCAGTCTGGCTTAAATTCATGTTTTCTTTTTTCATATGGCTTGCATTTTCCTTGTTTTTATTTTTTTTGTTTGACACCATTTTGTTTAATGCCAGGCTTTGCACCTTGAAAATACTTTAACTGCGGAATCATTTACACAGCGTTTGTTGACCTTCACCTTAAAATTATTTTGCTAAGTCGGATGTATATTATTTTGTTTTGACATTCTTGCAATATTTGAATATTTGGGAAATAAAGAAAAAAGAACAACTCTAGTTATATTGTTGGGGAAAATTTTAATTTCAAAATCGATCCCAATAAAATTCACCAATGCAGATTTTTAAAAAAAAAAAAAGGTATTGACATTTAAAGACATACAAATCATCCCCGCTGAACAATTTGTCTATAGCACTATTCATAATCTTCAAACCGCTTAGACATTTAAGTCGTAGGAAAATCCAGGTCACAAAAATAGATTCTGATGACTGAAAGGGAAAATATTTATTTTAAGTGCGTTATCACACACACACACACACACGTCATGATTATTCTGTTGTTTCTTAGAATTTGGCATAGACATTTCGGGATATCTTATTTGGACATGGCATGGCCCAACTTCATTTGGCATAGCCGCGGTCTATCGGTCTACTGTTAAATTCTCAGACTGGTTTGAAACTCTCGGGAGTGTTTATATTGAAAACAAAAAACCTAGATAATTTTTTACGCAAATGACTGTATTTAAAACGAAATTTTTTTTGGGGAAGGTAATATTTTATTTCAGCCTGATTTTAAATGCAGTGTACAAGACTTCAGTCTATAAAACTCATTGAATCCAATGTAAAAGGATTGGACTACGTTAGTTTCATTGCAGGTATTATCTTAAAATTCTGTGTTTCTGATAACATCTTCATGAAAAATATATCTGAATGTTCTGAAACATTTCACCTCGCAGAATTGTAAATGACATCTGTCAAAATTTTGCATTGCGTTTAGGTTTCTCTGCTGTAAGTTGCTGAATATAATACCAGTGATTCCGAAGGTCCGTCGGACATTGGCAAATGTCCGGTAATTTTTGTGTTGGTCCGATCAATACCTGTGGGCCTCTTCTATGCTTTTAGAAATTAAATTTTGACATGAAATATTTGAAATAGTTAAATCAAGCCATTTCTGATAGCTTTACCATGTTTATAAAGCTACATAGCTTAAGGAAGCTATATAGGTAAATATAGATTGTACTGGACCTGCTCTAGTCAGTTCATCTTCAAGCTTGCAGATCTCTTTACTCAAGGCACTGTCACTGTCCTATAACTGTTAATAAGTGGCTTGTTTTTTAAGATGTCATCATTTAATTGATAATTATATTTTGATCGATTTTATTATGGAGCAATTGCATCGGAATTTCCTCCATCATAGGTCCTGTTAAATTTTCAGTCTTTTCTTTGTACTTTCATAAACAAAACTGAGTATTTTATTAAAAATCTGTAAAGTGTGTCAATGAATATTTAGTGATATTATTTTGGTTGAGATTCGATTTGGCTGGATATTTGGATTGATGCCTTAATTTACTAGTCCAAATAGCCAACCGAGCTCTGAATCTCAGCTGAGATTACGTAACATTGCTGTCAACTTTAACGTGACCCTGAACCATAACATTTCATAACGGCCACAGAATCATCCATCTCGTTGATCACGTCATTGACAGAGAAAGCGAGACTCATTTTTTTGATAAACTTTAAAGTTTTACCATTATGGTCAACAGTAACTTTCTTGAACAACCAAATGTCTCATGTCCTAAGCTGAGGCTGACATCTTGGCGCTTTGGTTTTATTTTCGACCTAAATATCGTCATACGTTTCGATGTCTCTGATTGGATGATGTTCATGGAATCAGCCAATGACAAGTCTCCTTCTTAGCTCACCTGAAGTGAGCTTTTCTAATTGCCTGTTGTCCATCAACTGTCCCGTCTGTAAACTTTTACATTTTCGACTTTTTCTCCAGAACCACTGGGTCAATTTCAACCAAACTTGGCCTAAAGCATCCTTGGGTGAAGGGTGTTCCAGTTTGTTCAAATGAAGGGCCATATCCCTTTCAAAGAGGATATAATTACAAAAATGCAAAAATAGGGTGGGGTCATTTAAAAATCTTCTCAAGAACCACTAAAATTTACATGAAAGCTTCCTGACATTGTGCAGATTCAAGTTTGTTCAAATCATGGCCCCGGAGGTTGGGTGGGGCCACAATAGGGGATCAAAGTTATACATAGAAATATATAGGAAAAATCTTTAGAATCTTCTACTCAAGACCCAATGAACTAGAGGAGCTGAGATTTACATGAAAGCTTCCTGACATAGCGCAGATTCAAGTTTGTTCAAAGTATAGCCCCCGAGGGTAGGTTGGAGTCACAATAGGGGATGAAAGTTTTACTTGTATACAAAGATATAGGGAAAATCTTTACAAATCTTCTCAAGAACCATTAATTGGGCCAAAGTTGACATTTACATGAAAGCTTTCTGACATAGTGCCGATTCAAGTTTGTAAAAGTAATGGCCTCCAGGGTTAGGTTGGGGCCACAATAGGGACTAAGGTTTTACATACGAAAATATATGGAAAGTCTTCAGATATAGGTGACTTAGGTGAGCGATGTGGCCCATGGGTCTCTTGTATAAATACCCTTACTAATCTGGTTCCCATCTCTGCCACTCATTGATCACTCCAAAGGAGTGATTATGAGTGGTGGGAACCAGACTGACATTTTATTTTTTTTCTCACTGAAAATGGAATGGTCGGCGGATGAAATAAAAAAAAAAGTAACAGTGAATGGATACTTTTAGTTTTATTTCAATTTTTCCAAAATTTGGGTCGGCGCTTCTGTAAAACAGATAATAAAAAAATGTTGGCCTTATAGTTAGGTTGGTGTGTAAAATTTGAGTTAGTTATGTTAGTTGTGACTATAATGCCTTTTTCAAAGAATTTTGTAAATTCCAATAAGAATAATTCCAAAACCCAATAATTCACTGTTTATTGAATTATATGATATAATATAATACCAGTGTGATATGAATTTGAATATAGTCATATTCAAGATTTCATATTTTATAAAATAATATTTTATTATATTTTCTTGTATCAGTTATATGGAATATAAAGTGATTTGATATAATATGATGATGGTGGCCTCATTTACATATAGGTGATGCCTTGTCAAGTTGAGCTCTGTAATCTTTGATTACCTAAGTCTATTCTTTGTTTTAGAATTATGGCATCATTTGTGACTCCAGAGTTGAGAAATATTGATGGAAAGAAAAGAAAAAAACAAAACGACTCTTCTTCATCCACTGCAGGAAGTTCTGTTACGGTAATATATTTTTATTTTCATTTATGGACATTTGAAGAAATATTCAGGGATAGATGTAAATATAAACAGTAAAATGCTTTCTTTGGTGTTTCATGTGGGCTATGAAGGTAGTATTCATGGCAGAAAAAATACATAACCCACGAACACTGGTTATGTATGTTTTTTGCAATGCTCGCTGACCAGGCAGTTTGATACATATATATTATATATGTACCTAACATTTGTGTTACTGTTTAAAGGTTGAAGAAAGTGAGACAACATGCATGCAATCAAAAGGAGACTCTGGTAAAAGGAAGTCATTTTTAAGGTCATCTTCATCAAAACAACGGATAACCACAAGCTCTACAGAAGAAGATGATGATGACACTGGTGCAAGTTATTCAGAAGGAAGATTATCAGATGGGAATGCAGGAAATCTTCCGGCCATTCATTGGAAATACGAAGATTTAAAGAGCATCAACATTTTCTACAATGACAGTCCTGAACCTCTCGAGGAATTAGTGCAGAATGTTAAAATTGACATTTTGAAAAAGTATTCAAAACTTCCAGACTTTGAAGAAACTGTCACAAAGTTTAGCAGACTTACCAAGGAAAATTTGATGATTTCTTGCAACATTGATTACCTTTGCAAGTTACGCGATTGTACCGAGAGTTTTAGGAACCTACTTGAAGACGACTATTTTAGAGATATAGCATATGACATAGAAAAGGTGAAAGAAGTGGACAAAGATTTGGATCACACTAATCTGTAAGTGGTATAGTGGTAATTATGTTGATAAAGATGTGTTAAAAAACTGTACAAAAATTATTCAGTACAGGATTAACATAAAACTGGGAAATACTCATAATTTATGGACAATGGAAAATACTGCTTATTCCCAGAAATTACTGGTATTTCTAAGGAATACTGGGAAATGGGTACATATACAGTTTCATGTTTCATAATCAAGGTCTTGCATCTCCAGTGGAAGACCTTTTTATTTTTGTTTGGTTTCTTTTTCCCTATTATTAGTCCTCTACCGGTTTGTAAAACTGAAGGGGACTATAGCTTTCTTCTCTGTCTGTCCATCCCTCTGTCTATCAGTCTGTCCCATTGTTTTTCCAGACTTTTAGCTCACCTGAGCTGAAAGCTCAAGTGAGCTTTTCTGATCACCCATTGTCTTTCTTTCCATCTATCTGTCTAAACTTTACACATTTTCAATTTGTTTTTCAGAACCACTGGGCCAATTTCAATCAAACTTGGCACAAATCATTCTTTGTTCAAGGGGTTTCTAACTTGTTGAAATAAAGGGCAATGCCCTTCTCCAAAGGGAGATAAAAGCCAAAAAAACCCACCAAAAACACATTGATAAATTTTTAAAATCTTCTTCTCCAGAACCATAAAGCCAATTTCAATGCAACTTGATACAAATCATCCATGGGTGAAGGGAATTTCAAGTTTCTTCAATTGAAGGGCCTCATCTCCTTCAAAGGGAAGATAATTGCAAAAATGTAAACATAGGATGGGGCCATTTAAAGAACCACAGGGCTGAGATAACTAAAATAGCTCTTTCAAGGTCATTGTTATCTCGGATTTCAAACATTTCAGCTTGAGCATCACTGAAGAGACATTTGTCGAAATGCACATCTGGTGCATCAAAATTGGTACCGTATATAAGTTTTACATTATGACCCCTGGGTCGAGGCCTCTGCTGGTGGACAGTTAGTCCCCGAGCGAGGGTCTCTACAGCCCAGTAGCTAAGTAATTCGTTACTAGCTTGAAAATACGGACGTATATTTAATTGCTGTAGTAAAATTTTGAAATTCATTTCAAAATTAAGGATTATCTCCCTCATGCATAGCTCTTATCCTTAGACGAATTTGGCTCCAGTTTTTTAGTCGGCTCGCAAAGCGAGATGCTCCTTGCTATCAACGGCGTGCGGATTTATCGCGTATCACAAACTTTCTGTTTATTCTTACACCGACAGCAAATAAATCCTGCACACAAAGATCTTCAAATATTCATTTGCTTTTTGAACAGCTTCATTAAATTTTGAAGACATCATACATGTATCTTGACATTCTTATAACAATGTCATTTAAATGAGTCCCCTCAATACGTTTAAAGAAACTAAACATAGTGCGCATGAATACATGATGTAAGCAACAGGCGATTGTACTGGGTTTTTTTGTTGTTTTTTTTACATGCGACGTACGTGTGTATAACTATATCAACTACAAAAATAGATTCGTAAACATGAAACAAATAACTTGTAAGTAAATATTTCATAGTGAAGAAAGTAATATCTCGCTTTCTTAGGTTGGAAAAGCATAGTAAATATTTGAAAATGGTATTGGTATATTAGGACCAATCATACTCCCCGTCGAGGCCTCTTCGAAAGTGTGTCAAAGCTTAAAGGTCATAGGAGACGGTTTTTAACAATACGTTGTCTCTCCATAATTATCAAGTTTGTTTCATAGACTCCTCATAAAAATACTTTTTAAAGATTAAAAACGATATTAAATCGAAGAAATTGAAGTGCAAAGGTAGTCGGAATAGAAAATCGTTACCCGATTATCGTTCCTGATTTCCTGAATTTGTGACGTCATAAGAAACCACACTCAGATTTGCGAATCAAAACAAAAGCACGCCCATAGACGATTTATTCGCAACTGGAGGAGTTTTTGAATGGGGAAACATAGTTTGTTATACGAGGATATCACTTTGAACTCATAATTAATGCAGATGCCAGCCACATCTACGATTTTCATCGGAGGACGAACAAGAAGAACGATCAAGATCCTATGTATTCCGAATCGGTTGAAATAATACTGACTGGTTAATGATAAATGTATGATAATTTCTGAGTACATTCTCTGATGACAAATATAAGAGAAATATAGATAGTTGTTACTTGCGCTTTCTAACCCCATGCAGACACAGCGACGCAGCATCGGTTTTTTCCATGGGGGGGGGGGGGGGGGGGGTTGAAGGTTGACTGACAAAAAAGGTAGGCACCCCCTCATCCCCCTTTGGTTTTATGTGCCCAAGTTCCACCCTGACTCGGATATATTTTATAGCCAGATCGAATATTCTTTTACACACATCGTGAGCGCTGTTTTTAATTTTCTTAGGATTTTTACAAGTATCGTGTACAGCTATTTTAATTTAACAGGTGAATCTAATAAATATAAATGGCTTTAACATTCTTTTACGATAAAATTTGCGACATTAGGGCCTATATGAAGAATAATTTACCATAATATTAGCCGCTATAAGGGCTCTTTCTTGCGTATAATGGTTGGAACTGGAAGCCAGAGGAAGAACGAATTCTTCGTCTGGACCAGTTATTGAAGGAACAGTCGAAAAATCCGAATGTCCTGATTGTTTTGTAGGTCATGCATTATGGACGAGTCACACAGACAACTTTAGGTAGCCAAAGAATTCTGGTATGCAGTCCAGAAAAAATAATTCAAACAGAATAAAACTTTCTAAACAATTTTGGAATATGTTGTGTCATCGTGGGGTGTGGGACGATGATCAGTTCATAAGCTGTACATAGCCAGAAAATCTGCACAGTCTGTATGTTTGGCTGTCATACATCGTCGGATACTGGGTATCCGACGAAGGCAGTCAAATGGATACAAGAAAACGTAGAAAAAAGAATAATCTGCCTAAGTTATCAATGGCTAACGTTCTCGTTTATACAAAATAAATTTATCGAGCTTTAATTCTTACATGTTGATTTATTTAACCGACCGGTTGTTCAAAATCCCCGGCCTTTAAGGTTATTTTTTTTTTTTTTTTTTTTTACTCTAATAAGAAAACCAACGTGCAAATTAGTGCTTCATTTAAAAAAAATCAGCCCCCAACTCTTGCATGACCGTAAACATTGGTTTATTTCACCTGATATAAAAACTTGTAATTTCAATATGCTCCACCATTTGCTTTGAACATTCTTTTTCAAACAGAAAAGAAGGGGGGGGGGGGTTCTGATAATGCAACTTTCAACACATAAAGTTAGACCTATTCATCTTCAATTTATTTACTTATGTATTCAGAGAGAAAAATTCTGATCAGAAGAGCTTCATATAACTATTCCATAGTCAAATTTCATTTCTAAACCAATCAGGTCATGTTTATACTAAATTATGAATAGCTGTACTACATGTAGTCTACCGTCATTATGTACAGTCAACGTTTTGCAGGATTTTCTCATCTTTGCCGTGCTTGCCGTTGGTTGGTAGCCTAGTCGAAAATAGTTAGAACTACATCTGGTCGAAGATTTAATTTCATATCCCCATAAATTTTGCCAAAGTAGAGTGAATACAATAACGAAACTGATCCTCATCAACCCCCGTAATCGCGTAAAATGATTGTCAAACAACTTCGAGTTCTGTGTTCTCGGTGTAGATTTCACACCCAAGTCTTTCTGAACGTTGGATCATTTAGACAAAAGTATATAGAAATACCTGACTTGCTACATTACAGTTGAATGTAAGCACATTGAACATTTTGACGGCTAAAAGCCGCAGTTGTTAGTATAAACAAATACACATTTGCGTCAGGCCTGTCTCTTTTGACGTCATCAAGCAAGGGAGATAAGTCATCTTACTATTTTGATACTTCACACCACGGCAACATTTGACGGTCTGTAGCGCCTGTTACCTTACGATTTTTTCTGAATAACTTATTTACATATGTTAAATAATTAAAGAAGAACACATTTTCGTGCAAAACAAATTTTTTTTGAAAATCGTCTCCTATGACCTTTAAACCATGTGACTATTTCTGCGGGGGGTGAGACGAGTAACACACGTTCAGTTTGTTATGTTTTCTCTTTAAGACTTTTCTACAGTCAGATATAGATAATCACATTTACGGTGATTTACCGTATTTTGTCCAATATATTTTAATACGCATCTCCTTTTGACAAGTTTTGGGGCCTGTAAATTGTGGAAATACCATTGTTCGTGTGTACAATCGCATTTACTCATTTAGCTGTTTTTAAAAGACCCCTGAACATTGGAATTTTAATAGTATTTAATAGTATTTTTTCCCCTCTATATACATGTATTATAAATTACACAATCAGAAATCAAACAATAATTTGCACAATAATTTCTAAAACTTGTAACTTACTGAAATAATTTGTGATGTATTTTTGATACCTCTATATTTATAACAGAAATTATTTATTGAGTCAATGACTGAGAGAGAGAGAGGGGGTGGGTGTAGAATGTGTGTCAGCTACCCTTACATGTAGGAATACAACCATTATTCAAACAATATGACCACAGAAACTCTGCAGAGGTCCCTGAGACAGGTCCTGTGTATATCAAGACTATAAAAAAGCATGGACAGGTAGATTTTTACCTTGTTTTGTCTCTGTATTTCTTGGAGTGCTGTGGGATATAGCAATTAACACCTTGGTAGACCCTGGCCACTCCAGGTAAATAACATCTGTTTAGATTAGGCTCTGCCTACATTTTCACTGACCAAAGGGTCATGAGATAGGTCTTTAACATTCAGTTAGTTAAGTACTATGAAAAATGGAAGTGTCAAAAAGTATCGGTAACTCCCACTCCCAAATGACAAAGTCCCAAATCTGGTACATATATATTGGATATGCTTGAAAATGGCGAAGTCTAGAAAAGTTACATTTTAGTTATACATGAAAATGACAAAGTCCAGAAAAGTTACATTTTAGTTATACATGAAAATGACAAAGTCCAGAAAAGTTACATTTTAGTTGTGTATACATGAAAATGGTTAAGTCCAGAAAAGTTACTTTTTAGTTATAACTTTTTTGTACCTCAAGGCCTAGGTATAATTAAGTTATACTTTAGTTACAATTTAGTACCGCAACAAAATGAATATAAATTCAGCAAAATACATTGACATCCTAGATACAACCTTTGGCCAGTTATTGTGCATCATTTTCCAAACGGTAGTTACCTTTTCCGAGACGATAATGCCCTAGCTGGTACATCGGTCTCGTTAAACACAGGAATTCATCGCCAGAAATCGAATAAAAAATATCAGCTGGCCTGCACAGTCTCTGGACTTCAATATACTACTCAAAATTTCATAAGGATCATAGATATTTTTATGTTTAAAAAATTAATAACTGCATAACTGGCAATATTGTGTCCAAGTGAAATCAAAAACGTCTTCAACAAACCTGCACGTGCATTTCATGCCATGGGAAATGCGTTTCTCATCACAGTTTATGATTTTGCTACCATTGCACGATTTTCACTCAGGCATCGGTGTCTGATTCTTTCTAAAATTTCAAACTCACTAGAGTGTTTACACTACGTTTATCAACACAATGCCCCCTCAACGTGTAAGGCGTCGCCTGACGACAGAACAACTGGGCAGATGTATTGGAGTGCTTGACGCTGGCTATTCACAACGTGACGTTGCAAATGCACTAAACGTCAGCCAGAGCGTTGTAAATAGGGCCTGGAACCGACAGCAAACTTTTGGTACAGCAGCACACCGACATGGGGGTGGTCGTCAGAGGTCGACAACCCAACGCCAAGACCATTTTGTGGCTCTTCAGGCACGACGCCATCCCTTCTGGACAGCAACCAGCCTACGTAACGACCTCCTGAACGCCTCGGGGGTGAATGTGTCCACTCAGACGATACGGAATCGGCTTCACAATGCAGGTCTCAACTCGAGAAGGGCATGTGTTCGAGTCCCTCTGACTGTTCGACACCGGCGGGAGCGATTGGACTGGGCTGAAGATCATGTCACTTGGACACAGAACGATTGGGTTCAAGTTCTGTTCACCGATGAGTCCAGGTATTGTTTGGACTTTACAGACAGGAGGCACTGAGTGTGGCGACGACAACGTGAACGTTTCTATGATGCCAACATCAGTGAACATGACCGTTATGGTGGTGGTTCCATCATTGTCTGGGGTGGAATCAGCAGGGATGGAAGAACAGATTTTCATGTCCTGGAGAGAGGAACAATGACGGGGGTGCGGTACCGGGATGAGATCCTCGATGTTTACGTCAGACCCTACGCTGGTGCTGTTGGCCCTGAGTTCATCCTGATGGATGATAACGCCCGTCCTCATCGCGCCAGGGTGGTGGAGCAGTACCTTCAGCAGGAGACAATTGTCCGTATGGACTGGCCAGCGCACTCGCCGGACTTGAACCTGATTGAGCATGTATGGAACATGCTGCAGGTTGCCCTTTCACGCCGTAGAGCACAACCCACGACTTTGGCAGAGCTCAGAAACGCCCTCGTGGAAGAGTGGAACAACCTTCCCATTGGAAACATCCGGGTGCTTATTGACAGCATGGCTCGACGTTGTCAAGCCGTCATTGATGCAAGGGGAGGCCATACCCGGTATTGACACTTCATCAACTAAGTGTAATGATGGACTATCCCCAAAAACTGTGTAATTCTTTCTCTGGTTTGCTATTAACTTTTTGTAATTGAATGCCCTTTGGTGTTGTTATCAGATTTCAAGCAAAAGTTCATGCCGTTCATGAATTTTCATTCATAACCTGAGTAAACAGGTTTCTGAGTCAAATTTATGTCTTTTGTTATGTTAGTGGTAAATTACACACATATAACCTAGTGATCCTTATCAAACTTTGAGTAGTATATTAATATGTCTCCCCTTCAAAGGGGAGACATATTGTTTTTGTCATTTTTCTTCTTCTTCAACCAAATTTTGTCCAGGCCCTAACTAGAGAACCATTTGACTTTAAGACTTGAAACTTGAAACATAAGGAGATGGTATGCAGGAGGGCTGCCCACCCCCAAAACTTTTGACCTTGATCCACTTATAAAGTCAAGGTCAATCTTTTACGTCAACATATAATCCAGGCCAATAGCTGAGAACTCTTTGACATTTCGATTTCAAACTTGGATCGTGGCAAGAGGACATAGATACAAGGTGCACTGCACCAAAACTTTTGAACATGACCCCTTTCTACATTCAAGGTAAAATTAAGAAAAACATGAATAGACCATAACTTTAGAACCCTTTGACATTAAGACTCCAAACTTAGAATATGAGAAGGGGGAATTCCACCAAATTTTTTTTTTACCATGACCCATTTATAAAGTCAAGGTCAATTTTTTATGTCAAAATATAGTCCAGGCCAAAAGCTGACTTGACAACCATTTGATATTAAAACTTTAAACTTGGAATATGGACACTGGAAAGCTAATTTTCTGATCTCTGCAATGCAAAATACTTAAAATGTAACTTTAAAGAATTACAGTTCTATAACATCATTCATCTCTAAGTGGGCACCTAATCTTGGCCAAGCCGTCACCTGTGTTTATTTTGTTATTTTTTTATTATGTGTGTATTTTTTTTATTTGCTGTTAAGGCTTGACAGAAAGTGGATTCCAGCTGTTGAGGGCTTTTTGTTAGTGACAATGTCATTAATCAAAAAGAGTATGTATCCAGCTAAAGATGATGAAACCGTTATAGAAGCAAAGGAGGTCATCAACAGGAAAATGAGAAAAAGGAAACATGCAGGAAGAAGTACTAGTACCGAGAAAACGAATCCTTCTAAAAGTTTTTACCACCATTTTTTTCAATGTTTGGAGGGCTCTTCTTTCTGGAACCAAAGTACGTATAAATCTATGAATATGTATGTTGACCATATAATCCTGAAATGCCATTTAGTTTTAGGCCACCTGGATGTATCACTTTGTACAATTTATGATACTTATGGTAATAGGGTGTTTACATATGGTGCTGAAATTTGGAGATTTCATAGAGTACAAGATGTCAAAAAAGGTTCATTTCAATTAATGGGGAAAAAAAAGAAAGAAAAGAAAACAGAAAGACAAAATACTTGATGCTAACAAATATTGTGTGTGCATGTGTACAACTTGGCAGATTTCCTCTATGTATTACAAGAAAGATACTGGCTTAAATAAAGATAATACATGTATAATGTTTGATATGATTTTGAAACTTATTTACGATAAAATTGATTTCTCCCAATTTGAATGAAATGTCGATAAATTTTCCCAATTCGAAAGCCAGAGGACCCTTGTAAAAAATGTAGAAAAATCACTGCTAAGGCCAAAAATAAAAATTGATTTGTTTGATGTACTCCGTCTGACCCGTGAAAATCGCCCCTTACCCAATCATTTTTTTCAGTACTTTTATTTTTTTAAAATTTGGTTTCCAGGGAAATATACATTGTTTCATTTTAAAGGTTTACATTCTCTAAGAAACTTTTTTGATGAATGTTTTATAGCAATAATTATTAAATCTGTCTTGTCCAATGTTTAATGAAAACATCAATAAATTTCTAAGTCTGCGTTTTTATGACAATAATCAATTTTTTCGATACTGCAAAAAAAAAAAAAAAATACCTACCCACCTTGAAAAATGTGGGTCGGAGTACATCAAACAAAAATATTTTTAATGATGGCCTAACTAATTAACTAGACTTTCGAAATTGGGGCTTAGATTTAAGTCTGTATTGTGGTTAATTATTGCAGAATTTTGGCAAACAATTAAACTATTAGAATTAATTACTATAAGCATAAAGAAAACAAAATGCATGTAATTTTGTATACTTTGAAAACATGAGATGTGTCCTTTAAATTAAGGGTCTCAATAGCATTATTTTAGCCTTATGATATTCATTTCACATTGTCATCAATTTTAGTGCTATGGTGATTGTGACGTCAAGTAACAAGTCAGTATTAGTGTTCAGCGATCTTTATCGAAAAATGATGACTTCAAATGGACCAATCAGATTTCGGGATTTTACAAAGTTATATAATATATTTATAATGATGAAGGTCTCATGTAGGTGATGCCTTGTTGAGGTTAGCTCTGTAATCTTTGATTATCTATGGATTTTTTTTTTATATCAGATATGTGGACAAAAGAACCTTTGTTGTTGGTAATAAAGTAGTGAACAGTATTCCAGATTTATCATATGCATTAAAAAAAATGCCACCAACAGGACGTATCATACGGGACGATACACTGCTGTTTGTAGTTGAGGTATTTGTTAGTTTCTTTAGTCATTCAAGTGACCCATTATTAACCAAACATTTCTAGCAATGTAAAAAAATGAATAATTGTGTTACCATATTATTAAGAGCAGAACATTCATGTTACCCCACAAAAAGTGAATTTTTTTCCAAAGAATAATTGTTATCAAACTATCTTCTCATACCAAAACTTGTCACATTTAATGTTTATTCTGCCTAAAAAAAGAAGAAGCTGTGGATCCAAACAATTATCATCAAATTTACATGGCCATGCACACCTTTATTGCAGTTTAGCTCAGAAGGAACCATATAGAAATAAAAGAAAATTTTAGAATTGTAAAGAAAATCTCCATACAACTTTTCTTAAACAGATAAAAATTCAAATGTCAATTTTACAACCTCACTGTATACAATACATATTAACAAGATTTGTGTCCAATTTTTAGCTCACCTAGCTGAGCCGAAGGCTCAAGTGAGGTTTACTAATCAAAACTTTCTGTTGTCTGTCGTCGGTGGTGTAAACTTTTCACATTTTCATCTTCTTCTCCAAAACCACTGGGCCAATTTCAATCAAACATTGCAAAAAGCATCCATGGGTGAATTGTCAAAATACTGGAATCATGTCAATAATTTTGAATTTCTTAGTTTAAACAGGGCTAAAAAATGTACATCTTCGCAATCCAAGGGCTTTCAGTTCACTCCCCACAAACCCTTGGCAGATTACCTCATGAAAACTGTGGCCCGCAGTGGCAACACCTAGCAAACATTCTGAATTTGAGCTTTATAATCTAGCCATTCGTGTAATGGCTTTCATGATACTGTTCGTTATAATGTAAACAAGTATGATGAAATCAACTAAATAGTCTTTGAAGTAAAATTATCGCTAGCAACAGAACAGGAAACATCAGCTTCATACTGTAAAGCATGTTTATGACGCAAGTCTTGCAGTATGGTGGACTTTTCGGCTTTAAGTTCCAGAATATTGTTTTCGAGGTCATAGTAAATTTTCTCTAATTAGTATGTTTAGCTTGTTGAATCACGCATAATAAATATACTGGAACAGATTGTCATTTTGACACAAGCTGTAATTCAGAACTTCTGACAGTTGTTTTTAATCATTTTAATTTTTCATAAATGAATGATTTCAATAAACACTTACAAAACTGCTGTGTTGAAATATACCTATTAGTCTTTGAATTATCATGAATATTCATGAACATGCATTTCTTTGGGAAAATTGGTCAGTTTGTTTGAATATTCATTAAGTTTCATCTTTGTTCATGAAGGATACAGTTATGAACATGTTCATGAATTTTATTCACGAACTTCTTTTATTAACCTGTCAACCTTTCTTTAAACTGTTCATAAACAGTGATGAACAAGTTTTCTCTATCTCCATCATACATGCACACATGGCCACCAAAAACACGTCAAATTTGTGGGGAAAACTTTAATATATAGACAATCTCTGCCCAATTTCTTTTTCTATGGATTTCTGAAAATGTTTTCAAAGACATCTCCAGAAGGATGCATTGAAACTTTGCATTATATGGTATCCCTGCCCAACACTTCAATTTTTCAGTGTTGTCTGATCTCAACGAAATTTGTATGATGGAGTAGTTGAGGATTGGGAATAAAATTATGAACTTGCCATTTTCAAATGGCCGCAAATAGTGCATTTCTGAATAACACTTTCATGTACTTGGGAACCCCTTCCAAATTTTCCCCAGGTAGTTCTGAAAACGATTTTAGAGGCATTTCCAGCATTGTCAGCTGTCTCGCCTCCCCAAGTTGTCTGCTCCTAGACTTTATAAAGCAACAGGATAAAACAGAATTAGCCAAAATTTTGCCTAGGAAACGAAAAGATTATAACAAAATGAAACGAAACCTGATCTACCCTAATGTAATAACTGTTGTTACTGTATGATAACAGTAACATTTTTAGGTAACTCAGGTGACCTATTGCAATCGGTTGTAGTCCGTCGTCGTCCGTCGTGCGTTAACAATTGAACATTGTAAACTTCTTCTTGATAACTACCAGTTCAATTCTTTTCAAATTTGGTACGAAGTATCTTTGGGACAAGGGGAACATTAATTGTACATTTCAGGTCTCCAGCACCCCTGGGGCCTTAGGCGCGGGGCAAAAACTGCCCAAAATTTACCAATTTTCAAAAATCTTCTTCTTAAGAACCACACATGTGTAAGAAAAACTAAATGCATGGTGATGGAGAGCAGGAAGGCCTCTACCAAAATTGTAAATTTCATGATCCCTGGGGTAGGGGTTCTGACCCCAGTGTGAGGTCAAACTTGTTATATAGTGTTTATGTGTAAAACACTTAAATAACATCTTCTTTAGTGCTGTTGATACTATATTGAAACTAAATAGATATTTAGAAAGAGAAGGTAGTCCTTTACCAAAATTATAAATTTGATGATCCCAGGGGTAGGGGTTTTGGTATTAAGGGTGGGGTCAAAATGGTCAGTTATTGAATGTGTGAAAAATAGACATTTTTAACTTCGTCTTGATAGCTATCATTACAATTCTTTTCATATTTGGTATGAAGCATCTTTGGAACAAGGAGGACATAAATTGTAAATTTCAGGATTCCTGCACCCCTGGGACCCTAGGGGCGGGGCAAAAACTGCCCAAAATTGACCAATTTTCAAAAATCTTCTTAAGAACCGTACACGTGTTTAAAAAAAAAAGAAAAAAAACCAAATGCATGATGATGGACAACAGCAAGGGCTCTACCAAAATTGTAAATTTCGTGATCCCCAGGGTAGGGGTTCTGACCCCTGGACGGGGCCAAACTTGGTATGTAGTGTTTATCAGAGCTCCAGATAATTGATATTTTTTTACTACAAAGTGTATTTACTCCCTGGCTTTCAAATCAACGAGTATTTTGCTTTTCAGAAAAATTCAAAAGTATTTTGTTAATTTACTGATTATCTTTGCTCTTTTGCACAGATGTCACCAGATAAACGATACTTCTTCCGTTAAACTTTAACTTAAAGTTTATACTAAAAGGCCGCTCCAGCTATTTACGGGGAAAATCCTTTGCAGTTCTTTTTATTCAAACTATTCATGCATTGTCATTGGGAATTTGAAATTTATCATTTATGCATTAAATTTGAAGATGTCAGACACTCAGTCACATGACTATGATCCAATTTTGCATATCATTCGCTCACGATTGATAATACAAGTTTTTTTCCCCTGTGCTTTCAACCGCACACTAACTCTTTAAGAAAGAAGGTATAATAAGTAGGCCTATATAATAGTGTTTTCAGTTAACTCTTCCAATTTTTCAAAATTGTGATTGTCATCAAAACGTATTTCATAGCGATAAATATCATGTATGATCAAGCCCTGGGCTAACCTCAATTCATATGAATAGATTATTCATATTTATATCATACTACATGTATCACAAATATGCGGACTAATACGCATTACTTTGGGAGTGTAAAGTGTATTTATATTTGTTAATGCGTAATTGTACGCATGATTTTCAACTGAAATGCGTATTTGGTAAAATTTAATGAGTATATTTACGCTGATACGCACCTTCTCTGGAGCTCTGGTTTATGTGTAAAACACTTAAATAACATCTTCTTTAGTGCTGTTCACTTTTTTGGCACGCTGTTTTTGGCTACATTTAGCTCTAAATCTTCATAGTTATTTCGGATTTCAAACATTTCGGTTGAGCATCACTGAAGAGACATTATTTGTCGAAATGCGCATCTGGTGCATCAAAATTGGTACCGTATAAGTTTTACATTGAAACTAAATATATATTTAGAAAGAGAAGGTAGTCCTTTACCAAAATTGTAAATTTGATGATCACAGGGGTAGGGGTTTTGGTATCAGGATGGGGCCAGAATGGTCATGCAGTTATTAAATGTGTGAACAATAGACATTTTTAACTTCTTCTTGATAACTATCATTCTCATTCTTTTCACATTTGGTATGAAGCATCTTTGGAACAAGGAGGACATAAATTTTAAATTTCAGGATTCCTGCACCCCTGGGGCCTTATAGGCGGGACAAAAACTGCCCGAAATTGACCAATTTTCAAAAAATTTCTTCTCAAGAACTGCAGACATGTAAGAAAAACTAAATGCATGGTAATGGAGAGCAGGAAGGCCTCTACCAAAATTGTAAATTTCATGATCCCTGGGGTAGGGGTTCTGACCTCAGGGTGGGGCCAAACTTGGTATATAGTGTTTATCTGTAAAACACTTAAATAACATCTTCTTTAGTGCTGTTGATACTAAATTGAAAGTAAATGGATAGAGAAGGTAGTTCTTTACCAAAATTGTAAATTTGATTATATCTCCAGAGTAAGGGTTCTGACCCCAGGGTGGTGCAACACTTTGTATATAGAGTTTCTGTGTAAGTTTGCTGATACTGTATAAAATCTAAATGCATACTTAGGAATAGCAGAAAAGGATGTACAAAAAAGGTGAATTTCAATCAAAACCCAGGGTTATGACTTAAGGATGAATCCAAATTAGTCATATGTTTTGATGTTTTAATGTTAATACACCTATTATTTAAAGCCTTAATTCATCAGTGTATGCAATTCTGAAGGCAGTGAAGTTTTAAGAACACATTGTTTTATACTGTTGCTGAACATTAGAATTTAGCTTAGATATTCAGAACAGGAAGTGGCCAAGAGGTTAGAGCGTTCGCCCTGCATGCGGTAGGCTGGGGTTCGAATCCCGGCCACGACAGACCCAAATCGTGAAAATGGGTAGTGACATTTCCATTGCCAAACGCTCGGCATCAGGTGTGAATGTCACGGGTCCTCAGAGATGACCTTAAAAACGGATATCCTGTGTCACAGTAGGTGTGGCACGCTAAAGAACCCTCACTGCTCAATGGCCGTAAGCGCCGATCATAGGCCTAAATTTGAAGCCCTTCACCGGTCTTGGTGATATTTCAATATGAGTGAAAAATTCTTGAGCGAGACGTTAAGCAAGATACGATCAGCCAATCAATCAGAACAGGAATTTTTTTTCTAGATTTCATAGCCCATGTAATTAGTGATACTTTTTCACTAGTATTCAGGTGACCGATAAGGCCTGTGGGCCTCTTGTTTTTTAAATTTTCTTTCAACAACTCATATTTGTACTACTTTATTATGACAACTGTTACGTCACAATCAAATGAGCACATGAAAAGACATTGATTTGTAGTATACCCGAAAACAGTGACATAAGCAAACCCACGACCTACGTTAGAAATAGTGAGAATTTGTTTAGTCTACCCTTTTAGGCTCTGATTCAAGGAATAAACATGATGCTGAAAAAACTTATAATTTTGTTCAAGTTTTATTAAATCCAGGTGACCTATTGCAGTTGGTTGTTTGTTGGCGTTCATCATCTGTCATGTGTCGTCTGTTAACAATTGAACATTTTTAACTGCTTCTTGATATATCTATGATTACAATTCTTTTTAAATTTGGTATGAAGCATCTTTGGGGCAAGGGGGATGTAATTTGTAAATTTCAGGATTTCTGTCTCCTTAGGGGTGGGGCAAAACTGACCAAAAATCTTCTCTAGAACTGCACATATGTAAGAAAACTTAAATGCATAGTAATGTAGAGCAGGAAGGCCTCTACCGAAATTGTAAATTTCATTATCCCTGGAGTAGGGGTTCTGACTCAGGGCAGGGCCAAACTCGGTATATAGTATTTATGTGTAAAATATTTTTGTTAAATAATTTACTTGGTTTTTGTCACATAGATATACATACATACATAATTACATACATGCAAGGTGAAGATAACGAACAGTGATCAATCTCATAACTCCTATAAGCAATACAAAATAGATAGTAGGGCATACATACATTAATTACATACATACATACATTAATTACATACATACATACATACACATACATACTTATATACATACATACATACATACACATTATCTGTCGAAATGCGCATCTGGTGCATCAAAATTGGTACCGTATGAGTTATACGTGCATACATACATACATACATTACATACATACCTTACATACATACATACATTACATACATACATTACATACATACATACATTACATACATACAAACATTACATACATACGTATACATTACATACATACATTACATACATACATTACATACATACATACTTTACATACATACATACATTACATACATACATTACATACATACATTACATACATACATTACATACATACATTACATACATACATACATACATTACATACATATATTACATACATACATTACATACATACATACATTACATACATACATTACATACATACATACATTACATACATACATACATACATACATTACATACATACATTACATACATACATACATTACATACATACATACATTACATACATACATTACATACATACATACATTACATACATATATTACATACATACATTACATACATACATACATACATACATTACATACATACATTACATACATGCATTTCATACCGATTGTTAAGCCGTTTTTGGCACACTGATTTTGACTGCGGATAACTCCGTTTACCTGATCAGGATATGGGGCTCACGGCGGGTGTGACCGGTCAACAGGGGATGCTTACTCCCCCTAGGCACCAGATCCCACCTCTGGTGTGTCCAGGGGTCCGTGTTTGCCCAACTATCTATTTTGTATTGCTAGTAGGAGTTATGAGATTGATCACTGTTCGTTATCTTCACCTTGCATACATTATATACATACATTACATATATACATACATTACATACATACATTACATACATACATTACATACATACATTACATACATACATACATTACATACATACATACATTACATACATACATACATACATTACATACATACATACATACATACATTACATACGTTACATACATACATTACATACATACATACATACATTACATACATACATACATACATACATAATTACAGTACAGTACAGTACAATACATTACAGTACATTACATCCATCTGATAGACATGTACATTTCTCCCTCACATTGATTCAAACCTGTGGTTACTTGCTAGGAATCACTGTCTGTCCGTCTGTCTGTCTGTGCAGATGTGTCCGGGCCATAACTTCTTTGTTCTTTGACATAGGCATACCATATTTGGCACACAGGTGGATCACCATGAGACGATGTGTCGACTACCTTCATGACCTCTATATGACCTTGACCCTTGACCTCAAGGCCAAAATTAAAGGATTTTACATTGGATTCGTGTCAGAGCCATGACTTCTTTGTTCTTTGACGTAGGCATACCATATTTGACACATGAGTGTATCACCAAGAGACGATGTGTCGGGTACCTTCATCACCTCTATATGACCTTGAACTTTGACCTGAAGGTCAAAATTGATTATAGGGTTTTGACATAGTCATACCATAAGACATGGGTGTATCACCATGAGACTATGTGTCATGTACATTCATGACCTCTTTATGACCTTAACCTTTGATCTCAAGGTCAAAATTATAGGTTTATACCATGGATTTGTGTTCGAACTATATCTTCCATTTTCTTCTACAAAGGCATACCATATTTTTACACTCAGGAAAGAGGTAATTAGGGCCCCGCATGAAATGCGGGAAGCCCTATAGTAATCACATTGTCCGTCCGTCTTGCTGTCCGTCAACACTTTCTTTGTGACACGATAACTCAAACAGTTTTTATCGTACAGTTTTCAAATTTTGTACAGAAATAATGTACAATAAGAGGAAGAAGCCTATAGATTTTGGGGTCATTTCACTTTGTCTGTCTGTCTGTATGGCGTGATCTTTGTTATTATGAACACTTTCTTTGTGAAACAATAACTCAAACAGTTTTCATTGTACAGTTTTAAAATTTTGTACAGAAATACTTTACAATAAGAGGAAGACGCCTATAGATTTTGGGGTCCTGTCACTTTGTCTGTCTGTATGTATGTGTGTCATTATCTTTGTTATTATGAACACTTTCTTTGTGACACGATAACTAAAACAGTTTTCATTGTACAGTTTTCAAATTTTGTACAGAAATACTTTACAATAAGAGGAAAATACCTATATATTTTGAAGTCATGTCACTTTATCTGTCTGTTTGAATGTCATCATCTTTCTTATTATGACCGTATTTATTTACCACTGTCTAAGGGAGATAATTCAATTTGAATTATATGCATTGTATTGATATATAGAACATTTACAAGAAATAACTCTACAGCATTGTGTATGTCTATATATTTGGTTTTTTTTAATGTGATATAAAAAATGCTTGATGTTACATGTATATTGAATTAAAACACGTCATTCCCAGTCAACAACTTTCGATCGGGATCGGAATACGAAATAAAATTTCTTATATCCGGTTGCAAAGTAAAACTGCTTCATGCTTCAAGTTATTGAATTATGTAGTAATTGCACGTTACACATTAGAGAACTGTTCCTTTTAATAAAGAAAGTCACAAAATAGATACAAAATGAGTGTACCTTATTCATTACGGTTACCGAGGTTTTGTCGGCGAAAATCTCGAAATGGTGTGTTTCACTGCGTTTTTTTGACGGTAAGGTCCACACTTTCTACGTGAGTATTTTGATATTTGCTCATGAATTTTTTGCGCTTACATGGTATGTCTCGGCTAGGAATAATGGAAACTTTCTCACTTATATGTAAAGACATATTAATCTCTATTTTTAAAAATGTAGAACACTTTTATCAAATGACAATGTGTTTGAAAACGCTTAGAGCTCCAATGTCAGAATTTCCTTTTCCAAGACATCAATATGTCAAATTCATAATCCTTTTCGAATAGTATGTACCATATTTTGTACCAGTTATCCATTTTGAATCTCCTATTAGAATGGGATTTTGTTGCACACTGTTGTGTTTGAGTGGATGAGTGTGTGTCAAACAGAAGTAATTTAAATTCCATAAGTCTCTCATAAATATGCTTTATGATGCCCTTTTCACAAATTGGCATTCCAATGTATCTTTATATATTATTAATTCTAACATATATACCAGGTCCAAACATTGCTATATGAAATCCAGATGTCACTTTTCTCTAATAGCCCTTGACTATGTCAGTTTTCTAGTTTATACCTATTAACAACACCCTTTGGGAGATTGGGGTAAGTGGGGGGTATTCTTAGTGAGCATTACTCACAGTACCTCTTGTTCCATTTGTTCCACATTTTATCAAAGTTGCATATTTTAAGTTTTTGAATAGCAGCATATTTTTCCACATGATATTTTAACTTTAAGGTAGTTATTGCATGGGTCATTGAAAATTAATAAATCTATGAATTTTTGTTGTTGATTTTTACATATTTTGTAGTTGACATCTGTAATTCAATATCAAAGTATCATACATGGTTTTCACGGAAATTGTGACGCTACAGTTGTCATAGTAACCCCTCTTGTCGACTTTCTGTAATAAATGGTATAGGTATTTCAGATAGTGGATAAGATTGATACAAATAGAGTAAGTGATATAAGTTTTATATCAAATTGAAGTTAAAGCCTTAAATAATATATAATTTGTATTAATATGTCCATTTATTTTCATATGAAGTAGAAGCAGGGCTGTTTATGAGCAATTTCGCAATTTTTAGAAGGCAATTGTTCACCAAAGCAGACATATTTTCATCCCCTGATAAATAAATGACCAATGATTTTTTTTATTATACGCCCATCCTTAGACGGGTCATATTATGGTACAGCGATGTCTGTCCTTCCGTCCGTTTGAGATTTTCTGATTATATTTTCATTTCTCTTTTACATATCAAACTGAAACTTGCTATGTCGCTTTTTTGTGGGTCTCTCTGGAACATGTTGCAATTTTGACCCATTTCAAAATATCTTGCCTGAGTTTTGCCCCTTGTTTTGGAAAAAATTGCTATTTTGAGGTTGCATAGATAGTCCGGCAAACTCCTTCCACAGTTTTCAAGTGAGGAATTTCTTATTTTAGTGATTGTTTGTATGGATATTGAATGTGTGCATGTGCCAAGGATTTTGATTTTGAATTTCTTCAATATGCATCTGTTATATAACAAATTTCATTACATGTTATAGCAAAAAGGTTGTAATTTAAAAAAAAACCCAGTATATGTACATATAGAACCTGAAACTGCCATATGAGGGGTTAACCAATTTAAAAGTTCATATCACAACCCCCATGGCAGCACTACAAGAGGACAGGGCGCCTCCTCGTAGTGGGAACTTCATGCAAAATACCAGTATATAAATTTTATTTGATATAGAAATATAGTTTTTTGTAATCAATTTAATTTTTTCAAAAACCGCACATCGAAGTATAATTAAAAATGTGCATATACAAATATTTTTTTAGAGGTTTCATCTCAGAAAAAGGTATACATGCATGTATTTAACACTCTCACACAAGTACATGCACACATACACGCGTGTACACACATATACGCCACCTGAAAGGTTTATTCAAAGAAAAAATGAAATACTTTTGTTTTTATCCTGCAAAGGTGTATACATTATATAAATATTGCATGTAGTTGAGGGTAACATTGAAAATTTTCACCCCGAGAAAACCATTGTCAACCGAGGCATAGCCAAGGTTGACACTGGTTTCTGGAGGGGTGAAAATTTCAATGTTACCCTCAACTACATGCAATATTTGTTTTATTATACTGAATGTTATGTAAACAGGAAAGCAGACAAACTTACGTCTGTTGACATTTGATCAATCACTGTCATGCGATATTTTGTATTTCGATGCGGGTACTCGCGTTTATTACAAACGCTCAAACGACGTCGTCTAGCAATCTACGGCGAACCGTACGCGCATAAATTTGACGCATATGTGATAATTTTTTTATAATATCACCCGTTGTTAAGTACTGTCACCCGTTGCTAGATACTATCACCCTGGGGCGCGTGTTTTCTGTTCTCAGAGGGTAACAATATGTTTTTTCAAATGCTTCTCGACCAATTAGGTTCGAGTATTTTACATGAAAGTATAATAATACAATTTGTCTTTAATTACTTTCATAACCTTAAAGCATATTTTTCATCCTGAATGTTTTTGTACACTTCTGTATATAAATTCAATTTACTTTTTATGTGATTTCATATTCTTGAGGTTTTTCGTCTTTGTTATCTAATCTACAGTATATTTTATACTTGTATGATTTACAGGCAATAAGAGATATTATGCTATTTTAAAAAAGTGTATTTTCATTGTTTTCATAGTAAAATCTTATCACAATTGTTTTCCATGATATATCAAATTTTAAAACTTGTTTAACAATGCCCCATATACATGTATGAGGAACATTTTTGCATTTTAAGATAAGGTGTTCATTGTTTTCTTTAACATCTCTGCAAAAGAGATTTTCCCACAGCAAGCATTAGCTGATTGACAGATAGAACATGTATACCTCGTGTGTAACAACAAAAATTAGAAAATCAAATACACATTTTAATACAGATTTTCCCATAGCAAAGTGTTAGCTGCTTGACAGATAGAGCATGTGTACCCCGTGTGTAACAACAGAAATTAGAAAATCAAATTAATATATTCATGTACACACGTACGCGTATATCCACAATCGGGAAATCAATCGATCGACGATGATAGTAGCATCGACTGATTTGTGTTAAATACACATTAAAACAACCGAGCTACCAACACACAAGGTGCATAATGGGCAAAATGAAGGCCTTGTGTTGGGCACAAGTGCCAATGGAGTCCCATGTATAGAAACAACATGTGGACAAGGGTTGCATTGGTTGACATATCTGTATACCCTGTTTCCCATTTTTATTGAAATGACATAGTTTGTTTTTTAAATCGGATTCATAATGAAATTAAATTCACTGTTATTGTCAAAGATATAAGAATTTATGGTTGTACAGCTTGAATTGTATGAAATTCTCTGTATATTTTCATATTTATAGGTGAAAGTGAAACCAATCAAAAATGTTTCATGTGAATGTTTGGAACAAGAAATTGACTCTGGCATTCTTGGGCAGGTTGGATCTGAGCTCTTTGCAGAAGCAGAACACTCAGTACTGTGTCCAAATTCCTTGGGAATAATATGTATGGAAACCAAAGTAAGTGTCAATTACTATTTAGGTCATTCAGTTGCCATCATGTGTTGACGGTTGTGTATACATTAATGACGAGTTATGCACCCATGTTAACATGGTTTGGTGGAAAAGAAAGAGATTTAAACTCCAAAAGAAATAGCATTACACATGATGTTTTTTCACTTACAATTTTAAATACAGCCTCTAATGACCACTATTTAAAAAAGGCAAATGCAATAAATGAATTCAAAACAACATCAATATATGCAAGGAAAGATTTAATATGTTATTACTGTAGCTTGTAGTCTTGAAAAATGATCTTTGTTGGCATAGACTAAAAGTAACTGTCACATAAGATCAGTTTAGTTAGTCAATGTAGGCAAATGGGGTCATAAGAGAAATCGTATCACAAGCTAGTTTGTATTTGTTAGGTCACCTGAGTTTACTCAGTTTTATTACTGAGTTTTACTATTGCAATTGGTCTTTGTCCTTTGTCATGCATCGTCTGTCGTGCGTTAATAATTGAACATTTTGAACTTCATCTTGATAACTACCATTCCAATTCTTATGAAATTTGGTATAAACCATCTTTTGGACAAGGTGGACATAAAATATATATTTTAGGACTCATGCCCCCCCTGGGGCCTTAGGGGCGGGGCCAAAACTGCCCCAAGAAAGTGGCCATTTTAAAAAAAAATATTCTCTATAGCTGCACATTTCTAAGAAAAACTAATGCATAGTAATGTAGAACAGGAAGGCTTCTACCTCAATTGATCCCTGGAGTAGGGGTTCTGACCCACGGGCAAACTTGGTATATGGTATTTATGGGTAAAAAGTTTAAAATACATTTCTTTAATGCTATTGATATGAAATTGAAGCTAAATGGATAGTTATAATGAACAGGTAATCCTTTACCAAAATTGTAAATTTCATGATTCTAGGGGTAGGGGTTTTGATATGAGGGTTTGGCCAAAATGGTCAGTGATTAAACATTTTTTATTTTAATTTCTTCTTGATAACTACCATTCCAATTCTTTTCAGTTTTGATTTGAACCATCTTTGGGACAAGGTGGACATAAATTGTAAATTTCAAATAGTGACCAATATTCAAAAATATTCTCTATAACTGCACATTTGTAAGTGTAAAACCATTAGAAAACTTATCTTCTTTGGTGCTATTGATACCAAACTGAAGGTAAATGGATATTTATATAATAAGCAGGTAGCCCTTTACCAAATTTGTAAATTTCGTAATCCCAAGGGTAGGGGTTTTGGTATGAGGATGGGGCCAATATGATCAGTGACTGAATGTGTTAACAATTGAACATTTTGAACTTCTCGATAATTACCATTCCAACTCCTCAGAAATTTTATATGTCGAAGCATCGTTTGGAAAATGGGGACACAGATTGTAAATTTCAGGTATCCTGCTCCCCTAGGGGTGGGACAAAAAGTGTTAGGATAAGAGGAATGTAAATTGTGAAATTAAGATCATAGCTCCCTCAAGGCCTCATGGATAGGGCTAAAACTAAAAAAAAAATGCAAAAGCTTTAAAAATCTTCTCTACTCCCACACACGGAGAAAAATCAAATGCATGGTCATGGTGTACACAAAGCCCTTTACCAAAATTGTGAAATTCATTGCACCTTGGTCAGGGAATTGTGGGCTGATTTAAATGCTTCAAACTTCATCTTTCTTTCGGTTGTAATTGTATGGGAATTGTACACATATTTAGAAAGATCATAAAGCTGAGAACAAGACTCCAGAATGAGGCGTAAATACAGATAAGAGACTCCCAAACAGGTCTGTGTATGGACTATGATACTCAGGTGACCGTTAAGACCTGTGGGCCTCTTATCGTTTTCATCATGACTGGGACGTTGCCTGAAAAGTTGAATGGTGACTGCAATCGTCTTAAGAACAAAATATGAATAAAGACTCCATAAAATTTACTGACAAATTCAAGCTAGTACACAAAATGTTCACATTTAGTCATACCATAACCCTTCAGGTGCATGGTTAGAGAGGGTCCGCTAGTGGGGGAGGGTCCAGTTTGAATAGGAGATATGTAATAGAAAAAAATCTTCTCAATAAAATGGAGGTTATTTTTTGTGAAATAAACACAGAGAAGCAATCAAAATAAAGATTGTAATGTATTCAGAATTAAGCTTACAAGAGTATTAACACATTCCACATCATCAGTTAACAGCTTATCAGCAGTAAAAAGTTCAATTAAGAATAACTATGATAATTATCTATTTTCTGCAAATGTGTGATATTTGAAAAAGTAATTATATATAACCTTCAATGTGTACCCTGTCTGATCTGAAGAAGGGTCATGGTATGTGCTTGTGTGTGACTGAAAGGTTTATAAGATTCATTTTCTAGTTGCATGGGATTTGAGACTTTTGCACATTAGTTTTACATTATTTTTTTTAATTTGCAGTTAATATTTGTCTATCTGAAAATGCCAAAAGAACATCTTTTAAGCATACATTTGAAAAAAACAATCAAAACTGAAGGAAAGATTCACTATACTAGACCTTTTGACATGCTGAAAGCGGAAGATAGAGCAGAGGTTTGTGAATTTATGTATTGGCTTGGTTGTGTCCAAAACCATGAAGGACTATTCAAGATGGGCGTATGATCAGGTGCATATCTCAAGGAAGAAGTAAGTAATGTATAGTTAATGTGTTTGATGCTATTTTAGTCTACCAAAAAAAATTATTATAATAAACTGCAAAAAATGATTGAACTGGTTGTTGCATCTAAAAGCAAATATTTGCAGCCCCAAAAAGTTGTTCTTAATATGTACATGTATACTACAGTTAAACCTTGATATCTCGAACACCAATATCTCAAATACCATGTATATGTCGAAGTGATTTGGAAGTGCCAACTTATTCTTCAAGTATTTACCTTGATATCTTGAATCCTCTGTTTGTTTGATATTCGTAGGATTGGTTAACTATATATCGTTAACCGAATGGTGACTGTATTATCTGCCATAATACTCTCCATCTCATTGCGATCCAGCCTCACCCTCCAACACCTCCCAAATGCACCAACGTAGTGAAGTTGAAGTGTGTTGTAGTAACATACATATGCTCCGTATGAGACGTATGGGTTGTCCCATGGTTTAAAAATAAATAAATATAAATAAATAAGGACCACCGTGTACCAACACGTCTAATGACTGTGGTACTGTCTTTTGATGGCCGGACACATACATGTGGTCATATGTCATAAATCATAATCAAATAAAGAAGTAACTTATAAATGATTAATAAAAATGATAAAGAAAATTTAATATAATAATTGTTATTTGATTTGATTTATTTAATAATTATAATAATACTAATTTATGTTTAATATATTATATATTTTTTTTTATAAATAACAGAATATTTAATATTTATTTGGATTTGGATTTTAATAGAAGGTAATAATTAGTAATAATTAGTAATATTAGTAACAGGTAATAGTAATAGGGATGTACATGTAGGTATGTATATACATGTGAAATAACTAAAATATATACAGAAAAGAATTAGGTCGCCAAAGAAAATTTTGATAATAGAGTGCTACTAGTTATTAGTTATTAATTATAAATTTTGCCATACAACAATTTTGAGATCGTCATTAGGCAAGAATTTTGAGGTCGTCATCAGGTGCTACACCTCATACCCTGTACCATGTTTCTGTAGCTAGATCCAGCTTATATCTCAAAGTGTTTTAGGTCACCTGACTTGAATTGAACATTCTTAATGCTCTTGATAACTACCATTCCAATCCTTTTCAAATTTGGTATGAAGCATCTTTGGGACAAGGGGGGCCTATAATAAATTTTGGGACACCTGCACTTCTTGGGCCTTTGGAGTGGGGCAAAAACTGCCATAAATTGACCAATTTTCAAAAATCTTCAACTCTACAATTTCTTATCTGTATGAAAAATTAAATGCATATAGTAATGTTGGGCAGGAAGGCCTATACAAAAATTATAAATGTCATGTTCCCTGGAGTAGAGATTCTGACTGCAGGGTAGGGCTAATCTTAGTATTATATGGTGTATATGTGTAAAACATTTAAATAATATCTTCTGTAGTGCAATTGATATTAAATGAAATTAAATAAATATTTAGATGGAGTAGTTCGTCCTTTACCATATTTGTTAATTTCATGATACCATTTCCCAGGGGGTAACAGTTTTTATTTCAGGGTGGAGCCAAAATTATGACAGTGATTTATTGTTTTTATCATTTGAAAGAATCCTGTAAGTTTGCTGATATGGTATAAAATTAAGTGCAAATTTAGGAAAAACAGGAAGGGATGTACCAAAATTGTGAATTTTTCAACCTTGGGTTTTGATTCTAGGATAGATCCAAATTTGTCATATCATGTGAATCTTACATAATTTTATTTATCAAAAAAGCAGGAAGGGATGTACCAAAATTGTGAATAATTTTATAAAGTCTTAAATCAATATAGGCACTTTTTTATCAAAATGTTTTTTCTTCTTTGTTTCAATGTCCCCTTCTCAACGGTATAATTGCCTTTATCGGTATTGGTATTTGAAGACGGTCTCTCGTTTTTTTTTTTTTCATTATTTTTTTTCTTCACTTTCTGTTGTTCTATATATGTCCTTGGACTTCCGAAGCATAAACGCTAAAGAATAAGCATGTAAGAAGACATGATGAGACGTGGTGTAAGAGGAGATAGTTTATTGGTTATCTATTTTGATTTCTACGTATCGATTCAGTGTATCAGAATACATATAGGAATGAAAAATGAAAGTACAAAAAATAAGTAAGTCGTACCCAATTTACTTCTAGAGAAAAAAACGTAAGTTATAATCGATAATGAATGCGCACTTTGGCGCATGAATTAAATAATTTAATGCACCAATTTTCACCTGAATGGGACTAGGGCGCATGACCTTCCCAATCACTGTTGGTGTAAGACTAGAATGATCCAGATGTCCCCCAATATCTGAAGATTTTACAGGATCTTGACTGGAATAATCCAGATGTCCCTCAGTATCAATTTGGAATTGTTGTGTAATCTACATTATACATAAATAAACCTTTATGTTTTGTAAACTGCACAAATTATTTATTGTAGAAATCTGACCAGTCTTGTAGACATATATATAAATATACATATATAGTCTGTAAAGGGTTACATATTTGCAGAAATGTTTGGAACTTTCTCTCTATGTTAGATCGTACCTGGTAACAGTTGTGTTAAGTTTTGAAATCATAAAATAAGCACCTGCATCACCATGTGACATATTGTAATCCATTGTCATGTGTAACTACTAATAATCTCTAAAACATTTTCAACTTCTTTTCAGAGCCTTGACCATACAGTGAAAATGTATAAATTCTTAAAGAATACACTTCTCTACTCTTGGGCATCTAGGAGGCAGAATAGAGTGCATAGTTAAGATGAGTAAGGCTATTGTGCTGGGATCATTCCCTTCCTCAGAACAACAAAAATATTCCTCTATCTTGAGATCTCCATCTGATAACGATATATTGTTAAGCCACACGAGTGATAGGGATGTAACAGCATTGTACTCGTGTGACTGTTACAGCCCATGGGCCTCTTGCTTTTCATTGATTGATTCCTTTTTTAGGTGACCTATTGCAATTGGTTGTTGTCTGTCATCGTACGTCGTGTGTTAACTACTCTTGATAACTACTAATCAGTTCTTATCAAATTTGATATGAAGCATCTTGGGAACAAAGGGGAAATAAATTGTAAATTTCAGGACACCTGCCCCACTGGGGCCTTAGGGTGGGATAAAAACTGCCAAAAGTGACTTATTTTCAGAAATCTTCTTCTATACAACTGCATTTGTCTAAGAAAAACTGAATGCATTGTGATGTAGAGCATTGAGGCCTCTACCAACATTGTAAATTTCATGATCCCCAGGGTAGAGGTTTTGACCCCTGAGCATGGCCAAACTTGGCATATAGTATTTATGTGTAAAATGTTTAAATAACATTTTCTTTAGTGTTATTGATA
>NC_079171.1:52495350-52530350 GCF_947568905.1 Ostrea edulis
TTCTGATACATTCTGATACAATATTATGTACGAACTATGCAGATTTCTTTTGAATTTTTTTATTAAATATTTTGTTCCAGGCAACGGTCTATCACGATCAACAATGCCGGCAAAGGGAGAAAGGCCTGCAGGAGTTAGTGCATAATGGGCTAATTAAATTAACCGTATAATAGTTCGTGAACTTAAAAAAAAACCAATACATAACTGTAACAAAGCACGTACTAATGAGTGATAATTATGAGAACATGTACTCTGCATTAGTCAGTCAACATTAATCTTCGATGTTGAATTACTTGCGTTTCGGCACCAGCATATCTACTATAGCATTGACGGATCCCGAAATTTCGGAAAGAGGGGGCACACGTGAATTAGTAAAAATTATGGAGTTTTACTAACATTACATTGTAACTTGAGTGAAATGGGGCCTGGACGAATTACGGACGTTTCGGGAGCCCGACTTTGGTAAACGATTACTTTCAATTTAGTAGAATAAAAAGAGAGATAACTCATATTTTAGAACAGGGCCCATTCTAAAACACGAGTTCTTTCCTTGATCTGGAACGTAGTGCTTAGACCCCATCAAACAGTCACCAGGGTTTTACCCAGCATTTACATGTTACTACCCATTTTAAATGTAAGGGGAATTTTTAGGAATGCAGTCATTGAGCTTCCCGGGGATGGTGATGGGAACATCCATGGAATATAATGTCCAGATTATTACAGCCATATAAATTGATTGATACTTATTTTATCTTTATTGTAAGTGTGACAATTATAGAAAATGACTTGGAATATATAAAAAAAAAAAATGATTTTTGTTGAAAATTCTCATACAATTTTGAAAGTTTCTACAAATGAAGGGGAATTTTTCGTCTGTGGTAGGGGAAATATCCATTTGTTGCCAAAGAGAAATGTACCTTATACAGGTAGTAAAAACCTAGAAAAATCCCAGGTCACCCTCCAAGACATATTAAAATCATATGATATTTGAAAGCTTTATATTTTCAGAATGTGAAGGTTTACATACTAGAAGAGATTCAAACAGACCAATGAAGACGCGATTTGGAGATACTGAGGAATTTCTCACGGAAGGACTAATCGATGGGAAGATCTCATCGATTAGTTCATTCCGTGAGAATGACATCAAAAAGATGATGGTCCACAAGAAATACAAAGTATTTAAGATACAGGATACCATATACGGCTTCGAAATAAAAAAGAGACTCGGTGTTAAGAAATCTTTATCCATTTCAAATAAATTATTATTAAAGACTTTGGGTGTACTTACTAAACCATTCACTTTCGTATTGTCACTTGGATAATAGTTTAGTTGCGAAGACTACGAGTTTAAACAAATGACATACAGCCAACAAAATACCAATGTTTTCAAAATTATGTATGTTTTGCCTAGTTACACGTTGTTGCTATACATGTCTTAGTACACAGTTGATGTGACTAAAGCTGGCAATATTTGCATAGAGCAAGTATCATAAGAACTACAACAGTACAAATCATTACTGGTGACGTGCACAAAGACCTGTAAAATGACGATTATATTCTTACATGGATCATGCGCTCACACCACTTCTTGATTAAAATTTCTGAGGAAAACTAGAACTGTCCTTTTGATACTATATTAGTAATGCAATTTGTTTCAGTGAACAAAATTTTCGTATCATGCATAAATTTATATAAAAAAAATTAATAGTTGCTTTCATAAAATCTTGACATCACAGGAGGTGAATTAATTTAAATCAATTAAAATTGACATCTTTTCAGATAATGGAGATGTCATTTGAAATGACAGAGGAGGAGGAAGAACTAGTGAGGGAGTTTTATACTCCCTCACTAATATCTCTCGAAGACGCTGCGTCGATTTCCAAGAATCAGCGTTGCTCGGTTGGGCCGATGGAGGTCACTGAAGTATGTATACAATTCTCAGACAAATATTGAAACTAATTTCTATGATCTTCATAACACTAATTGTAACAATATCACATCATTTACCTGACTCTCCTTACCTTCGCCCTGCTGTTTAACTGATGTATTGGACTTAACTTGATATAGCCCCATAATCACAATATATATAAGCATGATACAATGTCACAAGACAATATTGTGGTGTGAAATTTTCAGAGCTATTTCCTCATTCCCATTTAAAAACTAAATAAATTGATCCTGATATTGTGAACCAATCCTACTCGTAATGGTCATGATTTCAACATAAATGATAAAATAGTACTCTTAACAATTTCATGAAAATCTTCTTTAAAGGAAAATAAATAAAATGTCTGATAAAAAAGTAAATTTATTGCATTATGACTTGATATAGAGGACAATCCGAAAACATGAGTCAAGTATCTTTCCTTGATACGGAACGTAGTGTGTTTGTGTAACAGTAGTTTAAGACTCCGGGTAGTATATTAGAGAAGCATCATTATTAACAGTGAAGAGGGCCGTATACATTTACAGCAATCACACCAACAAATATGTTAACGTTAATACAAAATCACACTGCATAAGTTAGGTTTCCTTCCAATCTAATTAAAATTAGATGTTGGATCCGCTCGCATACTCGCTACACAAACATCTAAAAACATCACATAGAGGGTCACGTCAGAGGTCAAATTCGGTATCACTCTAGACTTATCGGCTTCAACAAACATTCAATGATTTTGCCAGCGGTGATTTCATTGGTCAATCGAATTTGACCTCTGACGTGACCCTCTACGGGATGTTGTTAGATGTTTGTGTAGCGAGTATGCAAGCGGATCTAACATCTAATTTCAATTAGATTGGTTTCCTTCATTCACGTGAAAATAACCAACTTTGCATGTAAAAAAAATAATAGAAAATCAATTGTAAATAGGACACCCCCCCCCCCCCCCCCCCCCCATTAGAATGTTCTATCGTTGAAGTGATTTAATTCCTTAAGGAGGGCCTGTCCCGTGACACAGATTATTCTAACTACCCCCAACCCTTTCAGGATTTCGCGTGTTTTATGACTGAAATTAGTACATATTATATATTGCATAAATTTCCTCAGGATCTTTACTCTAAACCCGAACTTAAACCCATAGTTAATCATGCCAACAAAGTACACATGAAAATGAATTTGTAAAAATAATGTTGTAAATAGAGGAACATACCCCCTCACATTATTTTGTAAAGGGGTATAGCGCACTTGGTATGCAATTTCGCCTACATAAATACCTTTTTCATGAATATCTTTTGTTTACAAATATTCTGCTATACAATGTCAGTTTATACTTGTGTTTACCCAAATTACTTAATAAGATATTGATGTGTTGTTAGTATCTTATTCAATAAGCATAAACATCAACGTGATTATATAGAGTATATAGTAGATGTAACGTAATGGGCATAAAAAATTGCAAACTGTTGCAAAAGGCCACCTTAAACCAGAAATAAAACAATAAAATTGTTTTACTTGATTATGACTGTATACAAGTCCGTTTGAGGAAATTTGGTTTAAGGTGGCCCTCTTGTTGAAAATGGATAAAATATGTAAAAATCGTTCTCACAATTTACCTTGAGATTTACTTATCCTTAGACGAATTTGACTCCACTTTATTGGCACGCTGTTTTTGGCTATAATAGGTCTAAATTTTCATTGTTATTTCGGATTTCGAACATTTCGGTTGAGCATCACTGAAGAGACATTATTTGTCGAAATGCGCATCTGGTGCATCAAAATTGGTACCGTTTAAGTTTTACATTATGACCCCTGGGTCGAGGCCTCTGCTGGTGGACTGTTAGTCCCCAAGGGTCTCTGTAGCCCAGTAGCTAAGTACTTCGTTACTAGCTTGAAAATACGGATGTATATTTAATTGCTGTTATAAAATTTAGAAATTCATTTCAAAATTAAGGATTATCTCCCTCATGCATAGCTCTTATCCTTAGACGAATTTGACTCCACTTTATTGGCACGCTGTTTTTTGGCTATAATAGCTCTAAATTTTCATTGTTATTTCGGATTTCAAACATTTCGGTTGAGCATCACTGAAGAGACATTATTTGTCGAAATGCGCATCTGGTGCATCAAAATTGGTACCGTGTAAGTTTTACATTTAGCAGCCTGTCAAACGTTAAACCTTTAAACTCACATGCCTGTGTAGCCTAGTGGTTTAGGTGCTCGGTAATCTTACACTTAAACCATACATTCCGAGTTCAAGTCCAATATTTTTTTGTTTTTGTTTTGCTTTTCATTATTGGGGGGGGGGGGGGGGGGGGGTCGTTTTCTTGAGGGGAGAGTTTTAAATGCGATACATATATTATAACATATTAGTCATTTTCATCATAACTTCTAATATTTGCAAGTTACGACTTAAAGAAGGGGAATTTATTCCGAGATCATTGTAGTTCCGTTTGTTTACACTAACATGTTCCTGTGTGCACAAAATTGTGGCTGACGAAAAGTTAAATACTACAAGAAAAAGGACACAAATGCACAGCATGTAATAAGTAATAATAGACCAAGGGAGGAAAAGAACTGTTATACAGTTTGACTTCTCAAAAGAAAATATAAAAACTCATGTAGCAACTGTCATACGATATTTAAGCAAAGCTAAACACTCGAATTATCAACCAAAGGCAAATGAACTGATGACATCTATTAAAGGCGCTGCAGTCATGTCAGAACAGTGAGTTTTAAAGTAATGCCATATGTAAAAGGGCTGTTGTGTAATATGAATGCACAGGTCTATGAAAATATTGTGCTGGTCATTATTCCAAATAGGAAAATGGTTTATTAAGTAAAGAACGACTCATAAATGTCAGTAATGCTAAACTGCGGCAGTTATTTATCTTGGTTAACGAAACATCAAAAACGTTAGCCTTATAATTAAATATACACACCAGTCTATTATTGGAAACCGGTGTTTTCCAATTAAATTTTTGAGTCGGGCGTATCGCCAGCAAATGCGCTGTACCTCTTTGTAGTGAAAGACCCCCACCACCACCCCCCCCCCCCCCTTACTCTAAATCTGTTGACATCATTGCAATTTCTGCTATGACACGACACGTGCCTACATAATCAAACATCTCAAGTCAAGAGGGTTAAAATGAATAAAAGAGGAAATATACAGACGTTAAATGCAATTCTACTGAGGTTTCAAACTTATCCCTCAAAGAGTACACCTGAGAGGGACATGTGTATGTACTCCCTCACCCCCACGGACCACACTTATGAAAAATAATTTATATCAGTCGAATAATATTTCACAAATGCAAATATATTTTGATTTAATTACATATTTTACTGCATTTTAATCAGTTGAGAAAAACAATCCCAGCTGCATGCTGCACAAGTACATATGATTTGCACACAGTGGACACGTCCAGTTATTTTGGAGAGAATTAACCAAACATTGCAATCTGGTTTATTTTTGACAAAGTCTGTTGGTAGTTATGGAATAATTTTAGCCCTGATAAAACAGTGAGAACGTTGATTTCCTACTTTATATAAAAACAAGATGTGTTTGTGAAACACAAATGCCCCCGATAATGGCCAATTCCAAAGATGGCCAAGGTCACATATCTTGGTACCAGTAGAAAGATCCTGTCAAAAGAAATGCTCATGTATTATATGAAAGCTCTAATACTTACCATTTAAAACTGGTTATGACCAATGTAAAAAAAAATTAAAAGTAAGTTAAATGTCAAGGTCAAAAGGTTTAATACCAACGGAAAGGTCTTGTCACAAGGAACACTCATGTTAAATATCAAAGCTCTATCACTTATTGTTCAAAAGTTATTAGCAAGGTTAAAAGTTTTCAAAAATTAGGCCAAACTCCAAGGTCAAGGTCACAGGGTAAAAAATGTTGGTACCCATGGAAAGGTCTTGTCACAAGGAATACTCATGTGAAATATCAAAGCTCTATCACTTACTGTTCAAAAGTTATTAGCAAGGTTAAAGTTTCAGACAGAATGATAGACAGGACAAAAACAAAATCACACCCCTGACTTGATCAAGAAATTCTTTGTTTCCATTAACATTTTTTTACCCTTTCGTAGAAATTTATTTGTATTTTAAACAGCATCCATACTCAGCATAACGCTTTAAAGGGACTGATTCACGGTTTTCCCCAAAATCTTGTTTTGATCAAAATCTACTGTCAAATGTGTTTAAATCAATCTAAGTTTATTATATCTATTGTATTTCAAACAATTAATATTTTACTGGTTTGTTTGTTTACATAAAAAGACCTGAGTCTTAATTGTTTACATAACACAAAGTTGAGGTCAAAATATATCTTTTATTCTCTTTTCAGAAGGTTAAAAGTTTCGCTGTAAACATTAAATGAGTTATATTTTTAATGCTTAACATCAAAAATGAAAAACATTTTTTCAAAAAATTCTGAACCAGTCCCTAAATATTGTGAAGTCTGTGTTAATACCCGGAAGTTATCATATTCACACTAAATGTTAGAATACAAAGAGATAACTCACGTTTTCGGACAGGCGTACACCTGATGAAAACAGTTATTGCCCTTAGATTTAACCTTCTGAAATGTTTTGTTAATTAACAACATTTTTGACATTAACTAACACTTGTTCCTCTCATGCAGAAATCTATGATCATTAATTTTGCAAAATCTAATTGCACCACAAGAGGACGGAAATACTTAAAAATTAAAATTACAGGTTGGGGATCTGAAAAAAGGAAGGACGATACGCAGAGTTCTCAACGTAGAATCAAATTGGAGAACTGCCCAGATCACGTTATGGGGGGAGGTGGCAGAGAGGTCCCCCCACATTAGGAGCAACTATTTATGCTGTGGCGGTATGCCCTAACAATGATTTTAATGGGCAGAGGGCATACCGCTCCACGCCATCAACAGAAATAGTGGTAAGTTATTCAATATCTGAAATTGAAGAGTTTGTCAAATGTGTAAGGTATCATTTTAAAGAAATTTAGTAATTTGTATATTAAAATTCCATTACAGACCGTGTCTGATGAAGAAGAGCAAACTCCATTTAATTCTATAGTCGAATCTGTCTCTTTCGAGAGGTAAGATGCCCACAAGCCTTGTGCCAGACAATAGGCCCACAGGCCTTATTGGTCACCTGAATACTAGTGAAAAAAGTATCACTACTTCCATGGGCCATCAAATCTAGAATAAAATTCCTGTTCTGAATATCTAAGCTAAATTCTAATGTTAAGCAACAGTATAAAACAAGATGTGTTCTTAAAACTTTACTGCCTTCAGTGCATACACTGATGAAAAGCTTTAAATAAAGGTGTATTATAACATTAAAAGATATGACTAATTTGGACTCATCCTTAAGTTATATCCCTGGGTTTTGATTGAAAGTCACAATTTTTTGTACATCTTTTTCTGATATTCCTAAGTGTGCATTTAGATTTTATACAGTATATAGCACTAAAGATGTTATTTAAGCGTTTTACACATTAACACTAAATAACAAGTTGCCCCACGTTGGGGTCAGAACCCCGACCACGAGGATCATGAAATTTACAATTTTGGCAAGGGCCTACCAGCTCTCCATCACCACCGAGTTTTTCTTAAAATTTGTGCGGTTCTTGAGAAGATTTTTGAAAAATGGTCATTTTTTACCCCGCCCCTAAGGCCTCAAGAGTTAGGGACTGGAATCCTGAAATTTACAATCTGTCCCCCCTTGTTCCAAAGATGATTCATACTAAATATGAAAAGAATTGGAATGATAGTGATCAAGAAGTTAAAAAAGTCTTGTTCACACATTCAATAACTGACCATTATGGCCCCACCCTCAAACAACAAACCCTTATCCCTGGGATCATCAAATTTACAATTTTAGTAAAGGACCACCTGCTCTTTCTAAATTTAAGTTTCAATATAGTATCATCAGCAATAAAGAAGATGTTATTTAAGTCACTTAGTGTTTTACACATGTATACACACTATATACCAACTTTGACCCCTACCCTGGGGCCACCAGATAACTGAAAAATTGTTGAGTGTGGCGGAAAACATCAGATTCAATTATTTAATACAGAACATATTTTTGTGAAATACAATATGTTAAATGACAAAAAATTCACTTTAAACAGTAACACGAAGCTTGAAACTGACTTTTTGTTACCAGTCCAGCCAGACTGACGGTATAATTCCAGCCAGTCCGCAGAAAAATTTAACTGTCCACCACTGACCAGTTTAACAGAAATAATTTAACATTTCATTAATGTTATAAAATGAAATACGTAATTTAACTTGATATGCCTCTTACTAATCGGGTTCACCTTATATCTACAGAGGAATGTTAAATACGCGTTTAAATTCGTAAGTATATTTTTCAGAATGACAATTTAGAAAATGGACCAGTCCCGTCGGGCTGACTGAAACAAATGGCACTCAGTTCGTAACATTTCTAACCAGTCACGAACTGACTGATGGCATATGTTAATTTTGAGCCCTGTAAACATATTGTGATTTAAAATTGAATGTTATTAATTCATTATATTTTACATCTTGTCTCTTGTAGTAATCTAATTGAACTGGATGAAAAGCTGTACAAAATATCGTCATCTGATTTGGAGTTATTTCCCCACATGGAATTTGAAAGTGGGGTACAAGTCCAAGGACTGAAAAGAAAAAGGGAAATTGTTGAGATGTAAGTATATTTAATCCAATATTTGACCTGAAATGATTCACCAAAATATACATACTGTTCAATATAAATACTCGATTCAATATTTAATTCATTGCCTTTATCTTCTCTTTGATACGTTGTTTTAAATTGGGTTTGGTAAAATACAGCTGGCTTGAAGTGTATATATTTTAAAATGTATAAAGGATAAAATTTCGTCCAATAATGACCTAAACTGTTGTCGGCCTTAAGTTGATTGGGGTCAAACTCCGTAAAATGGTAAATCATGGTAGAGTCTTTGCCACTTAGTCCCAGTGAGGTTTAGTAATTGGGGCGATACATCACTTTCACACCGAAAGAGTCCGGTCTGGTCCTATCAAGTAAGGGTCAGTATAAAGATCTAGGATATAGAAAGTTGGTACATTTTCAGCACTATGATGAGGAGGATGTCTCGTGCTTTTTCAAGGTCAAAGTATCACTTAGTAGGAAAACCTTGTACGCAGTATACACAAGAAATGTTGGTAAAACACATATGCCCCCTATGGTGCTAAATTGAAAAGGGTTGTACACACACATCATTTAATTGAGAGTAGTATAATCAATTCAAAATATTGAGCAGATAATATCTTCCTATGTAAAGAGTGGATTGACCACGTGACCTGAAAATCAATAGGGGTCATCAACAGGGTCTGTAAGTCTCGTCATGTGATTACCGAGAATTAGCGAGATTATTAACTTCCGGGTACATCAACATCTCAGATTGCACTGAGCTGTGTAGAGAGTGGTATACATAGATATAGCGTTATCAATCGATTATGTGGAAGTTTAACGAGATAAAAATGGGAATTGAAGCATTAGTGGAGTGGTCGAGGATTCTTCGCTTCGTGTTTGACGAATTACGTGTAATAACCGCCAGTGTACAAGCATCGACGAGGGTACGTCTTGCAGATAAAGAGCAGGTTGGTAAAAGCGTAATGAGATGTACGATACGTTTTTATATTCTCAAATCATTCCAATTGAAAATATATCAATACTTGAAAATAAAAACGGATTATGCATAAAACTTGCTTTGTGTTTATACGAATGTACGATCAGAAGGGGGGGGGGGGGGGGGGGGGGGGGGGGGGGGGCAACGATACTACATGTACGTACCTGCAGTGTACAGTTGTATACATATTCAATAAACAAAGCTCATTAAATGTAAATATCTATATCAGTTACATCACAGATGGGTTGATTGTTTAATATTTGAAAATTATTTTATAGATATGCCTTGAATCTGAGGATAAAGGTGTTGTGTATTGTGCAGTCATCATTAATGTGGATGTCTGATGCCAGTATGCTCATAGTGGGGCAGTATAAGTGTCGATCGTCATATGGCAGCAAATTTTCAAAGGCAGGTACACAATTTAAAGATAAAAATAATAATTATAAGATTATATGTTGTAAACTTTCTTTCTTTTTAGAAATTTCTTTCTTTATAAACTGTCTTGCTGTTATGCCCTCTGGGCCCAAATTGGAATAAACTTCTCTATACCCAAAGTAAGTAATAAATGGGTTCGAACTGTGAAAATAAAATTTTTACATGTAGATATATTGGAATTTTTCAGATATAAGAAGGCAAATAAAACTGTTCAATGTAAAATACGCCAGTAGTTGGATAAAACATCCAAAGTCGGCAGTCAAAGGTCACAACAACAATGGAGGAATTAACTGCATCCTCATTCCGCAGGGCAACAGGCCATTTTCAGCAACCCCTGAAATTCTTAATTGAGGCTAAGTGCCCATTTTCAGCTCGAACAATGACAATTAAAGAGGCCTGTGCAAATGTTGGGATTTCCCTCTTGGTAAGTCAGCATTATAGATTGAACAATTATGTGTACCTAATACATGTACATTAGCTGTACATATATGTATTCATATATATTATTATGGATGTATCCAAGTTTATTATAACTTTAAAGTAACATTTTATGAATGAAATACAAATACTACTTAGGCTTCATTGTGATATTGAACTGCTAATGTTCTTTATAAACTTTACTTGCATCAAGTTTTGAATACTGCGGTACATCTATGTCAAAAGAAGTATGCATATTGCAGTATAATACTTTCACCACTAATCTGACCACTTGTAAATCATGTATATTTTATCAATACATGTAATGACAATTGCCATTTTAGAATGTGATGTAAGAGATGGTTCACTGCCCATTAAAACAAAATATGAATATTGGCATCAGATTTAAGGACAACAACACCTGAAAGACACCCAATGCTGTGATTTGCTAGTGTGGATTCCTAGTGACACTCAAATACATTGACAAAGATGTATTATGGTCAACTTTTTAAGCGTGATAGAGTTTAATTATAATAATAAAGTATTTTTGCAGTCTAGAACACACACACATAACCACATGTACATATACTTTATTATGATATCAGTGGTGCATCTATCAAAGTTATGTAATTACAAGTATATTTATTGAATAAACATTATAGACAGAGTTTTTCTTATTTTAGATGAACCAAAATTTGTATAGACATAGTGTCCAGCTTTACGAAAATCATTGAATTACATGCATTCACTAAAAACAATGGATTTTACTTCTTTTTTAATAATGCAGATTTGAAAACCTTCAGGAGAACAAAAGGCTTTATGTTTGATTGTAAATTGTTTAACGTCCCTCTCGAGAATATTTCATTCTGATGGAGACGTTCCAAAAGGCTTCATATGAATATAAAAGGCTTTATATTTATATAAATATGTAGAAAAGTTATATTGCATATATATGGTATTCATTACTTTTAACTTTAAAAATTCAATGTGGCAGGTATGAGCATATATATACATGCAATTAATCTAATAAATTTGTAGGATTTATCTGCAATCTCCTTCAAAAGGGGAACCTACAAAACCACATGGGCCACACAAAGCTGAAATATTTTGTCAGATCAATATCTATACTATGATAGAATATGGCTGAGGAATTTAAAAAAAAGAAAATTCTCTCATTTTCCCATTCAACATGGATTCTTCATCTGGAAATTTTATAGCAAAGTTGCGATCCTCTTTTGAGAAGTGGGATTTATTTGTAAGAAAGAATGGGATATTAAATGTCATGTCATTTGGAAGTTTGTCAAATATACAAAATCCTTTGTCCGCCAGGAATATATCACCAACTTGCAACTTCTCTCAAATGCCACAATGGTTCACAATTGCCAAATCAGATTTGTATCCAGCATACACAATTGGAAATGAGCTGCATTAGGTGTAATACACATTAAAGTCTTTCCTTTGTGGCGACTCTTGTAATTACTGTGAGCGAAAGACTGACTATTCATATCAATTTGCTCATATTAGGTCTCTTCTGTTGCATCCATTGCAATCTTCAATTCTTCTGGCTTTGATATTTCAGTTGAATGGACACTCCCAACAGTGTTCATGATCCCTTCAAACAAAATTTCATGAATATATTAAAAAATATTCACAGAAAATGGTGTGTACAGCAACATTTATACCCCCCCCTCCCCCCCCCTCCCAAATTTACTAGGTAATTGAATATTGTGAAATCTGCGCTGACCTGTGAAATTGATAACTAGTCAGTGTATAGAAAGTGCATTGTTCATTTTTCCTTAAAGAACCGCTAAAACATACCTTTCCAGGGTCTTTCAATTATGATGTTCCCAATTGTCATGGATGGTTTCCTTTAATTATGCAGGTATATTTCTCACTGCAAGTTTACAACATCCTAGTCTTCAAGGGAAGCTGTCAGAACAAAAACAATACCATTATAAAATTTGGTGTGCATATAAATTTAGATAACACTGAAATGAGAATGAAGAAAATACAGAAAACCACCTGACACTAAACTTAACAACCACTGTAACTTCCTGGTTTGATGTACTAATATCTGGTATTGACAATACTTGTATCGTACACTGTACCTTTTTAAATGTTGAGGGTTTGATGCTGTATCATTGTTGTCTGGTACAGATATATTGGTAGCAGGATCAACTTCGGTTCCTACATGTACGTTTGAAGCAAATGATTCTGCTTCAGCAGGTTTCGTAACTTTGTATCTATGAAAAAAAGTAATATACCATAAATTGATGTTTTTATTGACTTAAAATGGCTCACTACACAACAAATGTAAGTTATAGTTTCTGAAATAAGCACAGGATATGAGTGTTACAATAATTCTTATCAAAGCCATGTGTCACTTTTATATAATTATACAATAAAGATATATGCCAGTTCTCTTGAAACACAATACAATATTTAATCATGCAGGAACCTATATAAAGGCAAGTAGTATCAAGGGTATCCTGTCAACCTTTTCCTAGCAAGGTTATTTTTTCTATATTGATACAATAAATTAGTGTTCCTTCCCCTTTTCAGGCAGAAGGGAATTATGTAGTAAAGGACGTTAATAAATGTTGAAATCAATAAACGAAGAAAAACTTTACCCCCCCCCCCCCCTTTTATGAAATTTTAGTACATGTAATTTCTTTTCCCATTATTTTATTTTTATCAGTTCGTCTGTCAAAATCTTTTGTAGGCCTACTCCCCCTCTGATTTATCTAAACAACACGTCCAGTATATTCTGTCAGTTTATACATACGTGTGTTAATTTGACATGATTATTCGTTGAATTATGATAATATTACGTACCTACATCTTTGTATCCACCGCTTCCTTACTGTAGCATCGACTAGGAACTTAAATAAACTACATGGCAGAGTTTTCCCAGTCTCATGTATGCAGCCAATCGCTTAACAATACACCAAATTACATATTAGCACCGACTCTCTGTTACGACTGTATATATTCCACACGTTGTTGTACCCGGAAGTAGTAAAACCGAAAGTGAAACCAAACGAGACTTACAAACCCTACTCCTGAAGATGTACCAGTGTACCAAGTTTGATGTCTGTCAAGCAAAGGGTTCTCAAGATATTGAACGGACAATATAATCCTATGTCCAGTTTGACCTTGACCATATGACCTCAAAATCAATAGGGTCATCTCCTTCTAAAGATATACCAGTGTTCAAAGTTTGATGTCTGTCAAGCAAAGGGTTCTCGAGACATTAATTGGTCAATATATTCTTATGTCCAGTTTGACCGTTGACCAGGTGACTCTAAAAGCAATATGGGTCATTTACTCCTCAAGATGTACCGGTGTACCAAGTTTGATGTCTGTCAAGCAAACGGTTCTCAAGATATTGAGCGGACAGTATATTCCTATGTCCAGAGTAGATTGATCCTGGACCTATAACCTTTTGACCTGAAAAACAATAGGGGGCTCTTCTTTTCATAACCAACCCACATATGAAATATCATTACGATCAAATGAATGGTTCTCAAGATATTGAGCGGACAACAATTGGTCTACCGACCGACAGGTGCAAACCAATATGCCTCTCTTCTTTGAAAAAAAAGGGGGGGGGGGATAAAAAGGAACTGTTCAGAATTTGTATACATACACTTTATGCCAAATGGAGAATGTATATTGTTTCTTCAGGTCAAAAGTAAAGGTCATGGTGGCAGGATGGGGCAAGGACCATTACACTTGGTACACGTACACCTTATGTCAAGTGAAAATATTACGAGTAGCTCAGTACATGATTAGTCTTGTTTTTAAGATGCCAATAAAGTATGTCACTCCCTGATGATTGCCGATACTACTTGAAGCAAGTTCTACAAATCATTATGCAAGAAATACACCCTATATTAATATTTCATGGGCGTATTATGTACCGTTGGTACTCTAGTTGTTCTGTCTGTCATTTTGTAATTAACTTTTTAAAGAACATTTGCACAGCAAAGTGGTAGTGCTTTGAAATTTCACATGAGCATTTCTTGTGTCAAGATATTTCCGTGGGTACCAAAATATTGAACTTATGACCTTGACTCTAGAATTTGATTGTATCTTGCTTAACGTCTCACTCGATAATTTTTCACTCATATGAAGACGACACCAAGACCGGTGAAGGGCTTTACATTTAGGCCTTTGTTCGGCGCTTATGAGCAGTGAGGGTTCTTTAGCGTGCCACATCTACTGTGACACGGGGCATCCGTTATTAAGGTCATCACCGAGGACCCGAGACACTCAAACCCAATGCCGAGCGTTTGGCAATGGAACTGCCACTACCCGTTTTAACGACTACGGTCTCTCGCGACCGAGGTTCGAATCCAAGCCTTCCGCATTCGGGGCGAACGATCTAACCTCTAGGCCACCGCGGCAGTTACATTTTGAAAACTCAACTTGATAATAACTTTCGAACAGTAAGTGCTAGAGCTTCACACCTGTATTCCTATTGACCTTTCTATGGTGATACCGTTATATGAAGACGACACCAAGTGAGCATGACAAACCGGTGTAACATGTTGCGTAAGGGGTTTCCCCAGGGTTGGGGAATGTATTGACTCCCTCTTGGGAGTGGTCCAATAATTGCGGTTGACAGGGCGCTGGACTCCAGCGTCCCCTTACATAGGTATTAAAATGCTTGATATGGTGGCACGGAGAATATAGCTCTATTCTCTAAACTCCTAGAGGGTCACCTTTGAAAACCCAACCTATAAGCATCAAAGTATGAACCATAGGCAGGCGAGTTCTCACTATGGGAGACGGAGGGTAGGGTTTGGGTTGAGGGTAAAACCTCTGGTGCGCTGGGCCTGGGAGCGTGCTCGAATCCGTCTGTATCTGTCCACATCAGCTATGCTAATGTCGCATGTAGATAGGCCGTGCACAAAACCCGTCTACGTCATCCCGGTAGCTCAAAGATATAGGATCGTACAAGGTCATATTCGTGGACTAGGCGTTCACTATCATTATCATAGTTATTCGCCTGCGGTTTGACTTATTACGATAGGAAGAACTAAACTGCGTTTGTAATACTTCTACACTGTTTATCTGCAAAACTGTTCAGACACTCAATATAACTTAAAATACGAATTTGACAACGAACGTATGAATAGTAGTTTAACTTTTGTGTAAATTGAAAGTTATCCGAATGGAATTGCAATTTCCGCTTTACACCTATTGTGCGACTTTGTTCGCTCCTTATAAAAATTAAATTGCATATTGTAAATTGTATTTGCCAGTTCAGATAAAACCTTACATCTTCAAATGTTAACTTAACACAGAAACATAATTTTGACTGATTGATCCCCCTCAGGGACCCTTTTGTCAGAATGCCAGTCTAGCAACCTGAAATACGATACCAGCCGCTGCTGATACAAGCAATATTATTCTGGGAGAGGGTCTAATGATGAGGGAGAAAAACTCTCCGCATTATTGAGGGATAGTTTTCTTTAAGGTAGGTAAATACTATTAGAAATTTCTGTCAATCAAATTTTTTTTTCATTTAAATAACTTTAACAACTCATAAACTAACTAAAAAACCCATATTAGACATACCTTTGCGGGTTTATTTTTATACTATGTGCTACAGAGAACATATACCCCCAAATGCAAAAGCCAAATTTTAACACAAGAATGCATGATCTCATGTTTTATTAAAAATATGCACCAAAGCATATCATATTAAGCTATAATATATAAAAACCAATATCTATTCATTTATTGAGAGAATTTTTAAAGATATTCAATTGAAAACATACACAATTGCTGTTTAATCTGCTCACATCCTTCAGAAAAAAATCACAGAATATCGCAAGTTTGAAAAATTCTCAAAATCTAAATTGTTTACATACCACTTTATCTTTTAAAATATTTAGAATTATATCTAAGGTTAACAAAAAAACATATTTTACCATAGTTGACCAGAGATATTTTGCAAAATGGTCTCTTGAATATGCAAACCCCCATTTTTAAATTTAAGTTTTACAATTATTTTTTTGCACACTTTGAAAATAGTAAATTGTAACAGCAAATACAGTCTAAAAATCAAGATTAACAGAATATGACAATATATATATATATATATGTAAAACATACTGAAAATGTTGTCCTACCAGACAATTAGAACACAAGGAGGGAGATGGGGGGGGGGGGGCACCCCCACCCCTTTCTTTTTCTCACAATTGTTTTGGTGTGTGTGTTATTCTTTTTTTGTTTGGCTATCAATCAAATCATACATAAAAATACCTACATGCTATCTCATACTTATAGAAAAAGTAAATATAGTGTAACATGTGTTGATTCTAGCAACTACAGCTCATGTACAAATAATTTTGTTTCTTGAAAGTACTTGTGAAGTAGAGTTCAAATATTCAACAACTTTGCTGATGATTTCTGAGGATTTATAATTCTGGGTTTCTTTGAACCAAACACAAACTCACTAAAAAACAGTTTGGATTCCACTGTGAGGGTCACGCCTATGTATAATTTTTAACTTGTTCAGGCTTAGATTGCAAGCTATGAGCCTTTTAGAGATCAATGTAGATATTACATTGCTTTGTACCATTGTAGCTAGTGAGGACTTGATACTATAATAATTCATGGTAAATATATCTAAGATTCACATTTGAATGCTAAATGTAACTCGTACAGTTCTCGTAAACTACAAACATCAGACAAAGAAGTTATAACTGGAACTTTCTAGTCGGTGTTTAAAATTTAAAACCGGATACGTAAAAGCACGGACTTTCCTTAAGCGATACACTATGGCATATATTTTAAGAGGAAATGAACGTGGGGAATTTTGTGAGTCTTTATGTTATATTAGTGGATGAGTAAGTAGGATTTAATGCCTATTTAATTCAGCTCTGTATATTTTACATGAGGACAATGTCAGTGTAATCTTGTAATGGCCGCTGAAGGTTATATAAGAGACGTGCACATTCCCGCCACTTGTACTGCTCTGGGTTATTGTAGCAGTCTCTCTCGATATTTCATGGTACATGTAGTAAACGAATTCCTCAAATTTTAGCAGATTGAGTGGAACAGTACAATGCATGTAGGCGAATTACAATTTCTCTGTTATATCGACAAATATTTAGTGTGAGCTATTTTTTGATTTTGGAACACATTGTGAGGATCACGTATAGATATGAAGCAACGAATACTGAATCAACGTATTGAGACAAAGTTACACAGAATAAGAATAAAATTGTTTCCATACATCGTACATATAACCTTTATTCTTCTGAATTTAATTATGAGATGAATAACAACTTGTATGTCGGCAAATAATCTGGAGACACGAAGTTCCACAGTATAATAGGGGTCCGCTGTTCGTTTCCACACATCGTACGCAGGACCGTCTGGTTTACTCTATTACCTTTGTTTTTTCTTGATTTCGTTATGATATGATTAACAGCTTGTCTGTCGGCAAGTAATCGGGATACTTCTGTAGGCGGAAGTCGATTTATGTACTTGTGTAATATTGTGTCTTAGGTGGAAATGTAGGCACACGTGGTTGTGTTCTATTGTCTTTGAGTTCCAAATACGAAGGAATTTCATGCTGTCGTTGCTTATTTTAAACACAATTTAATTGGTTTGTTATCAGAATATGTCAACAGGTATAAGACTCAGCTGTTCGTATAGAGCAGGCGAGTAACAGAAAAGCCAGCACAGCAACGCTGTACAACACTGTGTATCATTGACATGGAAAAGTAAAGAACCAACCATTGTGTCAATCAAATTTATAAAATGAATAATTAACAGTACTTAGAAAAAATTAACCATATTTAAACAATAACAATTAGTCCAGTCACCATTGTCACTGTCTGAACTATATTCAACGTCTTCAATATTTTGAGGGGTTTGTTAAAGCAATACAAGCTGTAACTGACGGAAAATAAATCAAAAAATAAAAGAACAAATAGTCAACATATATGTGATTGAATATATATAACTTAATAGAATCAAAGTGAATCTGAAGCAATAAACCCGTCAATTCAGCAGAAAATATAGATTCATGAATCATTGTCATCCTGTCAGTAATTCCTGCTCGTAACCTCCGATGTGCATTGACCTTGGAGGTCACCAGTTCGGAAAAAGCGAAAGAGAGGCACTGAGCACGTGTTAGATTTGTAAACAGTTTAACATGCCAATTTTATAGAAAAATTCACGATCAAAATTTCATTTGAGTGGCACATTTGCGTAATTATTACCTTTTTACACTTGCATAGTATTTCTAGTCATTCATGAAACAACGTAATATTTTAAAACAAACGACACGTGTAGTTACTCGCGTCAGTTTCCGTCTTTGTATATAGCCTCGGTCTCAGCAACCCGATTATGTTCGGCAATCATCGTTTCTATGACACAATGGCGGTTTATACGAAACGCTCATTTTAGGTGTGCTCTCAAACAATATTCCCTTGTTTATTTTTGCAGAATTTTTCTTCCGATCTTGGGGATTATATTAATTAAACCGGTAGGTGAATAATTGGATAGTTGAAAAAATACCGTCAATTACAGCTTCTATTGCTTTAACAATGATTGTATACGTTCCTGTCAAGTTTTACCCACAACTCATCAACAAAAAGCAAACGTTTTAATACTCGCACTGTAGGTCTGTGTCGCGGAGTTTGTGCACACGCTACAGTATTCACTGCTGTCGGTCTATCAATATTTTCATTACAGTCCAATATTGTTAGTCTACGTTTAAGTTTATACATTTTTATCTGACACTGAATATAGACTAAAATGCTGTTGTGAAAAGTTTAATATAATGTGTGTCAAGAGTAAAAGCTGACTTTGCTGAGGAAACTCCGGTGAAAAATTCGAATTGGTTGTCGTCCGTTCACAATTGAACATTTTTAACTTTTAACTACAATTCCAACTCTTTTCAGTTTTGGTATGAAGCATATTTGATACAAAGGGGCATAAATTGATATGTTGTAGATTTCAGGTCTTGTGTACCCCTGGGTTCTTAAGGTGGGGCAAAACTACCAAAAATCATCAATTTTCAACGATCTTCATATCTACAACCGCGCATGTGTAAGAAAAAGATAAATGCAGCGATGTGGAGCAGGAAGCTTTTTACCAAAATTGTAAATGTCAGGATGCAATGGGTAAAGGTTCTGACAAACTTGGTGTATTGTGTTTATGTGTAAAATACCTTAAGAACATCTTTTGTGCTATTAATATTGAATTAAATCTAAATGGATAATTAGAAAGAACAAATAGTCCTTTACCAAAATTGTAAATTTGTTGATCCCAGGGGAAGGGGTTTTGGTATCAGTGAGGGGTAAAATTGGTCAGTTAATAAATGTGTGAACAATAGAACAATTTTAACTTCTTGATAAGGACCATTTCAATTCCTTTCAAATTTGGTATGAATCATCTTTGGGGCAAATGGGCATCAATTTCAAATGTCGGACTCCTGCCCCCCCCCCCCCCCCCCCCCCGGGACCTGAGCAAAAAAAAAAACAACGTATAATGCTATAATTATTCACTTAAATCATCAATGTAAGAAAAAAAATGAGAACGTATTGGAGAAACAGTTTAGTCACAAGTACATCTGATCATGCTTAAAAGAAACAAATATATCAAGAGAACCACAATTGCACACATGTATGCTTCACTCTACTCCCATAACTAGGATTTCTGTAAAATTTGATTGGTAATGACACAGTGGTTCAGGTGAACGAACAATAGTTGTACGTTATCTTTTATAGCACGTCTTTCCACTTACATTGAATAACATTTTCTCGGACGTTGAAATTCCATCCCTTGATAAAATTTGTAATGTGAGTTGACATTTCCTCATTTTCACTTTCCTGTTGTCTATATGAACAGAGATTGCGTTTTTAAAAAAAGTCTGCAGATATGTCCTAGGTTTCAATTATTATAATATCAAGAAAACCAACTTACGTTGTTTTGTCGAATGTCCATGAGAATCCCCTCTTCAATCCATCACTGTAACCATCTCTTACAGCATTCTGTATAAGTTAAATTGCTGTAGTTAGATTCTTATAACTTATAGAGGGTTTGAAAAAACAAGAAGAATGGACTTGTAAACTTGGAAAAGAAAATTAAACAACAGTACTGATATCGCATGGTCTTTGCTTACATTTGTTATTATTTCATATTTTGGGTGAACGGGTGTTCAGTGAGGTGTGTCTGTCATGCATTGTCACTGTATGTTGAGCGAGGTGTGTTTGTCATGCATTGTCACTGTGTGTTGAGTGAGGTGTGTCTGTCATGCATTGTCACTGTGTGTTGAGCGAGGTGTGTCTGTCATGCATTGTCACTGTGTGTTGAGCGAGGTGTGTCTGTCATGCATTGTCACTGTGTGTTGAGCGAGGTTTGTCTGTGTTGATACATAGCAAGAGAGGGTGTTCATTATCGCTATCCTCAAACTGAGATGCTAAAATGATTTTATGTTTCAGTCGTGCTCTTTTTTATGGCAACTTCTCCTTGCTGCCGATGTCCCTCTATTGGACTTGAACAACCATCTTGTCTTTTACTTTCTTTCAATTTCTCTGTTTCTTTCCTCTTTCTCTTTCCCATAATTATCTGTTCATTGACCTCAAAGTGAAATAAACATAATGGGGTTTCTTTGTCCTTGATGTCTTTTTTCGCCTTTTTAAATGCGTCTGGTTCGCGAATCCCCCAGGGAATCTTCTTTAACAAAGTGAAAAAATATATATGGACAGAATTAGGTTCGTCTAAAATTTAAAAAAATGATATAGAAAGTCACAAAAACTTTAGACTTTGAAACTGATATTTTGTAGTTTAAAATGATTTCAGTTTCTCGGGTATTTAAGGAATGACTTTAATTCTGGGGCAAGTCATACGAGTATAACCTGGTTTGGGTCAGTTTACGCTTTATAATCCGCGAAGCGTATATAAAAAAAGTGTAAACTGTTAACAAGTGCTTAAAAACTTACCTACCTGACACCTATGATTACCCCCCTCCTTTCCATATAGTAATTTTTTTTTATAAAATCTTGTATATCTGAATGACAGTCCATTTTCTGAAGGGGTGGGTCCATCAGCAGTGTTACGTTTAGTTAATTGGGGCTTCGACATCTGGGTCCTTTTCTCCACTTCAACTGCAAACTCCTAGTGTTGGCAACATTGAAAAATGTAACTATTTCACAATCGCAATGCAGAGGATTTCCTTCTATTGGACTTCAATGGGAAAAAAGATATAACAAATTTGGATGACTTTGGTATAAAAAGTTCGTACATTCACTGCCATCCTGCGGATTAGTGTTGAACCCGAATAGAAACAGCTGGATTGAAAGTAACTGGGGCTTACTATCATAAATTGATAATATAAATTATTTCAATAAGTTTCAAGGTTTAGAAATTAATGGGCAAATTATTGTTTGATTTCTGATTGTGTAATCTATAATACATGTATATAGAGGGGGAAATTAGAATTATATTAAAATTACGTTGTTCAGGGGTCTTTTAAAACCAATTGAATTACGAGAAAATCGCAGTTGTGGACAGGTCAATGCTATTAAAACTCTAGAATACAGGGCTTCTTCAAGATCTAAAGAATGCCTGTAGGTTCTGGGTGTTATTGTTATCAAAACACCTCTCTGGGATCCCTCCAGACCACAGTCTCTATAGATGTCACTCCACATGAGATCTATTGTTAAATGTTTGATTGACAGATGGCTAACACTTTGGGGGTGTTAACTTAAAGTTGGGTCTTTAAGATGAAGGAGGAATTTGAGGATAAAGAAAGTGTGACAGACGTACGGATGGACGGGAACAGGGTAACAACAATATACATAAACTTTCTATAGAAAGTGCGGGTATAAATATTGTAATTATGTAATTAATGTTTCTTTTAATACTTATGGATTTTCTCCTACTTTCCTTTATTTTCAACTCCAATATTTCTATAATCAAACATACCAGAGAGAACTTCAACTTCCACCTCCTTGACAATTGACTTGACTGTAAAAATATATTCTGTGCATTCATCACAATTTAATATCTGAGTATCATTATCATTATGTTATCATCATATAGCAACAGCATCATTAACAATTTTCATAATAATGAACTTCTATTTAACTGTAGACAATGCATTAAATGAATTTCAAGTTTGATTTTTAAGAGAATATAAATTTGCTTTACTGATTAAGCATAAACTTACATGTATCAATGTTGTCTTCCAACTGATCCAAAATAATTCCAACTTTTGAGATAGTGCTTACTGCTGGATGGCACTGATAAACATCTTCATTCATTTGCCATGAATGTCCCAGGTGTTTAATAAAGTGCACCGCCACGGCACATGATACGCCCGTCACATATTGTTAACATGAACATATCACCATGAAGAGATAGGTATGCATGGAGCCAAATGTCAACCTTCCTTTAAGAATCTTACCCACTTTATGGCCTCATGTGACATTGCTTCAAATATTGATAATGTAAGCTTAATGATTTTTAAAAGGATATAAAAACATTTTCCCAAATGTTTTCAATGAAATGATTAAAGTGCAAGATAGCCCTTTATCCAAGCAAACAACTTACAATAAATGGGAGTCCTCAAAAAGGTTGATTTAATCAACATATCAAAAAATACGAAAAAGCCGGACAAGTTTTTGCCATATATGGCGATATATCTTCTTAATAAAAAGTCACAGTGACCTGGTTTTAATGTGCGACACACCTTCTACCCAAGATGTATCTACAGACAAAGTTTGATGATTCTAGGCCTTGTAGTATTTAAGTTACGGGTCGGACACGAAAAAGCTAACAGACGGACAAGTTTTTGCCATATATGGCCATATCTTCTTAATAAAAAGTCACAGTGACCTGGTTTTAATGTGCGACACACCTTCTACCCAAGATGTATCCACAGACAAAGTTTGATGATTCTAGGCCTTGTAGTATTTAAGTTACGGGTCGGACACGAAAAAGCTAACAGACGGACAAGTTTTTGCCATATATGGCCATATCTTCTTAATAAAAAGTCACAGTGACCTGGTTTTAATGTGCGACACACCTTCTACCCAAGATGTATCTACAGACAAAGTTTGATGATTCTAGGCCTTGTAGTATTTAAGTTACGGGTCGGACACGAAAAAGCTAACAGACGGACGGACAGACGGACGGACATGAACGCCATACCATAATACGTCCCGTCTTAAGACGGGCGTATAAAAACATTTCTCTGTCACCAGGTGATACATCTAAAAGAGCACAAGTGTCAACATATTGCCTCATGCCTGTGGCACTTATATTATGCTCCAGACCTGCTTTTTGGCAATGCACCCTGACGCATGATTCTTTGAATGCTTTGTGTTTGGGAAAGCATAATGGTCTTCTCATTAATCTGAGCCCCTCTATGTACCTCAGTCAGTTAAAATTTTCATTGCTTGCCAGCAGTCTTTAGGGATGAGAAGAGGATTGTAGATATAAATACATGTATATCTTATAAGTTTAGTTTATCTGAATTTCAGCTGAATTGATAGAACGTGTTATATGTCTATTATGAAATTCTATTGTGCTCCTTTGTTAGCTGACCTATTCCTATATTCATATGAAGCAGAATTTATTCAAAAACTTCTACTCGAGAAGAAAAAATCTCTCGCTGTGGCCTTCAATTCAACATTTAGATATATCGATGACGTTTTGTCTATTAACAATAATGACTTTCATTCATATGTCGATATGATATATCCCTGTGAGCTCGAAATAAAGGACACCACAGAGTCGTCCACTTCTGCTTCATACTTAGATATTTTATTGAAAGTAGACATTAACGGCAAACTGACAACTCAACTGTATGACAAACGGGATGATTTCAGCTTCTCCAACGTCAACTTCCCATATGTATGTAGAAATATTCCATTATCACCTGCATATGGTGTTTATATATCTCAACTGATTCGATATGCAAGAGCTTGTTCTGCGTAGTCAGTTTTTAAATCGAGGTAAGCTACTGACAATCAAGTTGATGGTACAGGGGTTTCAAAAGTCTCGTTTGGAGTCAGCATTTCGCAAATTCTATGGTCGTTATAACGATCTAGTTCGTCAATATAACCTCGCATTGGGTCAAATGCTGTCTGACGTGTTTCATATCGATTGTTAAGCCGTTCTTGGCACATTGATTTTGACTGCGGATAAATCCGTTTACCTAACCAGGATATAGGGCTCACGGCGGGTGTGACCGGACAACAGGGGATGCTTACTCCTCCTAGGCACCTGATCCCATCTCTGGTGTGTCCAGGGGTCCGTGTTTGCCCAACTATCTATTTTGTATTGCTTATAGGAGTTATGAGATTGATCACTGTTCGTTATCTTCACATTTCTTTTGACCTCAAAATAAATAGGAGCCTTCCTCTTTTGGATGTGATCAAAATATGCAAGTCTGACAAAGACACACTAAGTAGTATGAAAGTTAAAGACCGGACAAGCTCAAATTTATGGCATTTAGTGACAAAGTGACCTTGGCCTTTGCTCTCAAAATAAATAGGAACCTTCCTCTTTTTGATGTGATCATGTTATGAAAGTCTCACAAAGATGCTCCAAAAAGCATTAAAAGTTAGAGACCGGACAAGCTAATTGTGGACGCCCATCCTTCGCCAATTTAAAAGCCGAGATTTGCTACGCAACTCGGCTAAAAAGGAATACAAGACTAGAGGACATGTTAGAGCCTTGTAGTCTTGAAAATCTATCTCAGTCTTACCTTTTCTCTCACCTATCACAGAGTTAACCTCTTTAACAATACATCCTGGCTTTTCTTCCCCCGATTAATGTAATCCACGGATTCTTGCTTAGCAATATCGAAGGAAATTTCCTACAGTGAAACATACCATTAGTTATATGCATAAACAAGACCATAGCTTATTTCCACTTTCATTTCAAACATTGTATTAATTCTGATGTAATCATGCTAAGGCAGAAAGAAATGTTTTTTAGGAATTGACAAATAAATCCTGTAGAAATTTTCATACTTTGGATGGTGACCAAAAGCAGGATACCAGCAATTTTTTAGCCCCCTACTTTGAGAAAAACCACCGCCTACTTTTCTATAATAAGGAAAGCCCAGTTCGGACAAGTGAAACTCTATTCACACTTGCCCAATGAGGTAAGTGATTATTTCAGTAGGAAATATAAATAATTAATTTCAATTGAATATTAGAAAATAAAGTCCTGGTAACTCCTTTTTTCTGTACAGAACCATATCCTTTACTATGAAAGGTGAAGATAACCAACAGTCATCAATCTTATACACAAAATAGAGAATTGGGCAAACACAGACCTTTGGATGTTCCAGATGGGATCAGGTGCCTAGAAGGAGTAAGCAACCCCTGTCCAACAGTAATACCCACCGTGAAACCTATATCTTCATCAGGTAAACAGAGTAATTCGTAGTCAAATCAGAGTGCCAAGAATGGCCTAACAATCAGTATGACATAAGTCAGACAACATTTGACCCAATGATTAGTTGTACACGTATTAGCAAACTAGATTGTTATAACAACCGTAGAAGTTGCAAAGTGCTGACTTTAAACGAGACTGTTAAAACCCCTGCACCATCAACTTGTTAGTCAGTAAGCCTACTTCAACTTCATTAGTAGATTACCATCCAGGGTCACCAAAGAGCATGGGGCAGGTGGGAGGATTTTATTATTTAATTTTCATTTTCTCAATCTGAGAAAAATATTAATGAAAAGCGAGTTTTTGTCAACAGAAGTGCATCATTTAATGTCAGATGGATATCAATATATGCTTATTTCACACACGAATTCCAGGTTAAGCTTTAATTTCAATCAGATGAACAGGGGATGCTTACGCCTCCTAGGCACCTGATCCCACCTCTGATGTGTCCAGGGGTCCGTGTTTGCCCAACTATCTATTTTGAATTGCTTATAGGAATTATGAGATTGATCACTGTTCGTTATCTTCACCTTGCACAGAAAGATACCAAACTTCTTCAAGATTTAAGCCCGTAAGAATCATAAAAACAATATCTATTTTCTTCACGTTGCTATACCGGAAATGTAAACAAGAAGTGTAAATACCAGAGTCGGGCATGAACATTTTCCTGAAATCACAACTTTCACAAAGTAAAAAATTTCGGTGCTTGAAATGTGAAAGATTTAATAAACTTAGATCGATATCCATTTCTTTGAAAATTTCGTAAACAATAACATATCGCATTCGCATTGTCTGCATTGAGTATACAAATATTATACAGCACACATGCTCATTGTATTGTATATATTGCAGGTTGTATACATTTCAATGTTATTCAACATAGAAAACCATTTGTAAAACCAACTTCATGTATATGGATTTCACTTGTTAAATTATTAGTTTTGATAAGAGGGCGGACATAAATGATATCATATTTACAGAAATAATATTGTTCTTTCTTTCTCTTTCATATTAGATTGATTATGATTCTCTCTCATGATTGTGAAATTCGTTTCAATTATCTGACTAGATCACACCATGTCTTTATCGGCGACTGAAAAGCAGAGACGCTACAGGGAGAGAAGAGACAATGATCCACTTCTCCGTGCAGAGTATCTAGAAGAGAGAAAAAAGTAGAGATGATTTACAGTATCAAATGAAAAAAAGAAACTTGTCGAACAAATGACAGATCGAGAAAATCGTCACCAAAGAAACCCTTCATATTTAAGGAAAACATATTTTGTCATGATTCTTTGTAATTAATTGTCCTGTTACCAACATGTCATTACTGTTATGCTTGTTTTCAAAGGCCATCAGATACCTTGGGAAATGATCAAATCCATTAATTCACACTGCATAACTGTACGACTGATTGTTTGTGTTAACACTTCGTCTGCTGAAAAATAGTCTATCTCATGTTTTGTCTAGATAGTTTATATGATTGTTCATCCTGTTACTGACTTCTAAGTCCCTCCTGTTACAAGTACAGTTTTATGATTAAATTTGGTTTGAGAAGGCACTTGTTAAATCAAGTTGATGCAAATATTTATTTGCACTGCCAAAACGATAAGTAAGTGAATTTTCCTAAGTTTTTATATGGTTCCTTGACACTGTCATTAATCAGAACCCCAAGATTTTATTTTATCACAGTATGAGATATTTCATTATTATGTAAAACATTTTTTATGCCCACCGAGATCGAAGATCGGGGGGGGGGGGGGGGGGATATTGTTTTTGTCCTGTCTGTCATTCTGTCTGAAACTTTAACCTTGCTAATAACCTTTGAACAGTAAGTGACAGAGCTTTGATATTTCACACGAGTATTCCTTGTGACAAGACCTTTCCGTTGGTACTAAATCTGTTGACCTTGACATTTGACCTACTTTTAATTTATTTTTTACATTGGTCACAAGTTCTAAATGGTAAATATTAGAGCTTTCATATTGTACATGAGCATTTCTTATGACAAAATCTTTCTACTGGTACCAAGATATTTGTCCTTGTGACCTTGGCCATCTTCGGAATTGGCCATTATCGGGGGCATTTGTGTTTCACAAACCCATCTTGATTTTGATAAAAAAAAAAAATCACAATTTTTCTGATATGTAGTGATAATTATTCATTTCCTTGGTAGAATGTGAAAAAATTTCTAAAGATTTTTTTTTTTTTTTTTTTTTATAATTCTACAGCTCCTTTGATGAAAGTAACAGGATGGACATAATTGAGTTCCGTGACAAAAGTAACGTTTTCTTTTCTGCACATTGTTGAATTGGTTTCTTGCGTCCATCTGTCTATAATTTTTTCCCATATTGTGCACCTTCTACCCTACGTGGCGCAGTGGTTAGAGAGTTTGATCAATAGTCGCGGAGTAGGGAGTCGATCCTTACGTTGCAGGTTCGAATCCCACTGCGGGACGTGGAGACCGGTCCTCCGGATGAGGCTGTATAAACTGAGGTCCCTTGTCGCAGTAGGTGCTGGCACAAAAAAGATCCCTCACTGCTCAATGGTCCTGAGTGCCGAGTATTTGTCAAAATTTGTAGCCCTCCACCGGCAAATGGTGGCGTCTTGATGAGTGAAAAATTCTCGAACGGGATGTTAAACAAACAAACACCCCACTTAATTTCTGTAATAATCCAGAATGTTCTTGCATATTAATATAACTAATCATGGCTATACCATTCTTGAAAAAAGAAGACTTTTTAACATTTCATCAAACATATTGCCTTCAAAAAACTAAAATCACCTATTGTGGTTCCATCCTATCACTGGAAACCATAATTTAAACAAAACTCAGTCGGCACTCGTGGGGATGGTTGCATAATACAACTTTTGAGAAGATTTTAAAATATTTATTTCCATGTAAGACTTGGATACCCTATCATTCATACTCACGAATAAAGCTTCACTGTAGTGATGGAAAGTATACCGTCTTTTTGAAGTTCTTATTATGGTTGTGATTTTTTTATCTTAGAAAACCAGTTTGGATTTCTTTAAATTTTGGACAGCTTATGTTTATGAATCATTTGCCTTGTTAATACAGGTATGTTTCCTATCAGATATGTCTACCAAATGTATGCTACATTTATTATAGTGCATGGCTCATTACTAACTGTAATCATGCCATATGTTTGACTGCTTGATGTCCAAGAGTTAGGACATTTTTGAAGATTGTATTAATTTTCATGACCTTGCCCACAAATTTTGATCCTCTTGACCCATACATGCTAAACACTGACTTATATTGGTTCAGCTGTTTCAGAGAAGAAACTAATAATGTTCAAAAGTTTAGTACCAGGGATGACGATGGACAAAACCAGACAGCAAAACATAATCCTAATTCACTCAGGTGACTAAATAAAGAATGTTTGCATTTGAAAAAAATCAACATTTATCAAATCCTGATGACTCTTTAATCGCCTTGCTCATCAGGGAAGACAGACGTTCTGGATCATTAATCCCTCTTGGCAAGGATAATGACAGTGTACATGCAGATGAAAAAGGTAAGCGGGTTTCACCTTCCTCTTTTGTAAAGAACTGAATATAAATTTTCGTTGGAAATCCAGATTGGGATTTCGTCAGCCCCTGTGATAAAAATTAGCAGTTCTTCAAACTTTATAGGGGCTCTTTGATCTGGAAATGAATAAAAATCATGTCAGAAAAAAATCAAGAATGAGTCATGCATTACTGATTTTCAGAGACAGAGCTAATTATTCTAATATTGTGAAATTTCAAAACACGCTTTGGATTCATTCGACCTTATCACAAACAAAATATTGTTATTTGAAACTCACTATGAATATCTTGCATCAAAATTTCCCATGAATATTTAGTATCTTCTTCTTGGATTCTGTTGTTGCTGCCTTCTCGACTCCTGAGAAATTCACACATTTCGGAGAATCTTTCTCTGGAAAGTGGCTCTTGTTTGTGGCAGACAATGCCATCCATCATTAACAGTTACAGCCATAAGCAGGTTAATTGTCACTAAGTCAAGCTTACTTCTATACATACCTAAGTCAACAGACATCTCTGCATTGTTATCTTCCTTGTGTCACCCTGTTTGGCCAGTCGTTATCTTCACCTTGTATAAACACTATATACAGAGGTAACGTAGCATGAAAGGTGTGACACGAGACCTCGGTTTTTGCGGTCTCATCCATTAAGTCGCCTCTTACGACAAGTAAGGGGGTACTGAGGACCTATTCTAATCCGGATCCCCACACGATACTTTAAAATGTAGATATTACTGTTCACATTTACATCACTTCCAAAGAAACATGTGTATATACATATATGAAAGGTGAAGATAACAACAGTGACCATCTCTTAAATCCCATAAGCAATACAAAATAAATACTTGAGCAAACACGGACCCCTGGACACACCAGAGGCGGAATCAGGTGCCTAGGAGGAGTAAGTATCTCCTGTCGACCGGTCACACCGTCGTTAGCCCTATATCTTGTATATGTACCAAAAAAAATCAAAAGACCCATGTACTGTACAGTCTTAAAAACTGGTGGGGCCATCATTAAAAAATTTTTGTTTGATGTACTCCGACCCACATTTTTCAAGTCGGGTAGGTAGGTCGGTATTTTTTTTTTTTTTTGGGGAAATGTCATGAAAATCAGATTTACAAATTTTCTTATGTTTTCATTAAACACATAACGCTGCCAGACAGAATAGAGTTTAGAACAATCATTTTGTACACATTGTATATTATACACGTAAATCTTCCAATGTCTTCTGAAATTTTCTCAGGACGTTTTGTATTCGTCAAACCGTTGTTAAGAAATAAATTAACACCCCTTTTTATTACCACCGATTGATTCTTCTATTTGTGGTTCGACATTCATAATAGTAAACACTTTAATGTGATCCATGAATATCCAAGTGAATTACATGATGACGGCAATTTACAATCAGTTTTAATATTGCCCAATGTAATTTTAATGCCGACTTCTCCGCATCGTTCAGTTTGTTGTGACGATCATGTTCCATTCGTGTCACTGTGTCTCAGTTTAAGAGCAAAGTAAAAGTGCCTTTCACCTATTAAATCGTAATAACATTTAAATAATCCCATATCAAAATTTTATGCGTGCTTTTTCAGAAATATAGATAGACCATCAACTTGAACGCAGACTTGTGGTCCGCCATAATTTTGGTGCGCTATCTCACGTGATTTTTGATTTCAGTAACGTGGCTTTCAAACTTTTGTACACAAATACGATCAGGCCTCGACGGGGGAGTTCGTAGCTCCTTGTTCTATCTTGTTGGTAGATAATGTGGTAATTTGGAGCAGATATGCGATATATTTGATCGTTCATATAGATAAGTGTTTGAAAAGTTCCCGGATTAACAAATGGTCATTATCAAAGTGAAAGTAGAACCGAAAGACGCCCAAAGAACATTTTGATACAGTGTAACAAAAATTCTGTAAAACAACTAGTCCAAAAAAATGGCATCAAGTTTAAAACTAATTCGAAGAATGTCTACTTTCCAGGAAGCAAAAAAAAAAAAAAAAAAAAAATTAAAAAATTTCGAAGTGTGGAAAAAACGATTGGGTCGGGGCAAATTTCACGGGTCGGTCGGAGTACATCAAACAAATCAATTTTTATTTTAAGCCTGAGCTATAAAAGGTGAACGTATGTCTTAATCTTGTCTGCGTATATGGCAGAGTTAAATCAAATTTATTATTTCAAGTTATCGAACATTTCTGTGAATTTTAGATAATTTTGGCTCGTGGCATATTGTATTCTCCCTGTCTTTAAGAATGTACACTTGTAAATATCCTAGAAGCTGATAATTCATAAACCAAATTTACATACTCCCACTTTGATTTACATAAACCAAATTTATATACTCCCATTTTGATTTACGGGCCTTTTCAAAACCGTATCCAATGGTTTCCAGTTCTCCGCGATGTCATCTTTCTTGACATCGGGTTTCATCATGAAAAATTCCTTCTCTACATTTGAGATAAAATGTAAAATAAAAAATACTGTCATTGAACTTTGAGAGTTTTTTTTAAATCGTCTTTCAGCGTAGTACACCTAAATTCTGAAGATATAAAAATAATTACTTTCATATTCATTGCCACTACTGCTTTTTTTTAAAGTAACAGTATTGTTTACAGAGATAAAAACACATTAATTACATATTCTTTTCTCCCAAGAACCGGAAGCTGTTTAACAGTTCTTTGATGTTCCCATCATGGTTTGTTGTTATATACAGTCTTCTTTCTTTGATGGATCCTCGAAGAGCCTTTAGCATCGCCTGTTAATTTCTTTCCGGGACTTTAACATTTCTGTTTTAAAGATTTCCAAAGCATCAGTCAGACTCATTGGGTTGTAATGGATTTTATATTGCTTAACGTCTCGCTCGAGAATTGTTCACTCATATGGAGACGTCTCATTGGTTATGCAAAATTTTATAGATACATGTATTATATAGTAATAATGAATTTCAATATTGCGGGCAGTAACAGGATAGATCATACCAGCCAACAGAAATGTAAAACTCCGGATGTCTTGATTATTGAAACATCCAATGTAAGGGGAATTAACGAGTCCCACTTGACATCGGCAGCTAAAGTTTGCAAAATACTGTGTTGTACACTGGATGAAACTCTGGAGTACATAAAGACACATACCAAGTTGAACTGGATGTAATTGTCCTTCACGCTCTAACAAACGATCAGAAGTCCTTGGAAGCGGAAGCATGCGTCAACAAATTATACAATATAGTGTGTGATCACATTCTTCAGAAATGTTATTATATCCCTCACTACTCCAAGTGTCGACACCAAAGCTCAGTTAATCAAACAAAGATTTGTTGATTGCAAACCCGCTGTTTTTGTTGACCACATCATCATGTAAAACTTATACGGTACCAATTTTGATGTACCAGATGCGCATTTCGACAAATAATGCCTCTTCATGTTATTACATGGAGATCCTGACAAATTTCTTCTACCCCAATCTTCCAAAGGCTTTAGTTAATAGGTATAAATTACTTCTTCCCTGAGTGTAACAAAGGAAAGGGCATGACAAAACATTGGGTAGTCTCTTCACTATGGAGAAATGGATAAGAGATGAAACAATATTGCTACTTCGATATCCAGTGTGCTTGACCTTTGACCCCAAATTTGATAGGGAACATCTTCATCCCATGGGTAGTTCAGATATGGTGACTGCAGGTGGAAAGAATAACGCTTTAGAGCCCAGAAACCATTACGTCTACAGACGTACGGACAACCTTATTCCAGTATCCCCCAACTTTGTTGCGTGAGGTACAATAACTGCATGTTGAATTGGTCCCCCCCCCCCATATATTTATACATATATATAGGGTATATGTTTTGAGTCAATCATACATACCGGTAATCTTCTTAAGATCTTCATATTTTTGGACAAATGCATGACGATCACTTTGGAGCTGGTTATAGAGATCCTGTATACTTCTCAACTGGTTCTCCAGAACCCCACAATTAGGACAATATGGATCTGTATTGTATAGGATTGTCATTCATTGTATATTGATGCATCTGGTGTGTAACAGTTTGTTTGTGTGTTTGAAAAATCAATGGGTAATGCCATGCTATTAGAGAAATTGATAGAGTAATTATAGTGATCAGAATGTTCATAATGCTGAAAGGTAGGCATTCTTGCAGCTGTGGCGTTGGGTAGAGAACTGGAAGTTTCGAAGGTCGACATGCTTGCAGCTGTGGCGTTGGGTAGAGAACTGGGAGGTCGATATCCTTGCAGCTATGGCGTTGGATAGAGAACTTTGCAGCAAACATTTAGTTTGGGTAAGGATTGCTATATTTGGGGTTAGTTCTAATGTCAAGTCACATCCCCTCTCCAGTAATTTCCTGCGAAGTTGTGACGATCTACACTTCTCGACAATTTGGTCCCTAATTTGTTCGTTAACATGGTCAAAATTACAACGTTCATATTTCTGATTTAATCGTGTCGCAACTGATCTACATTCTTGGTCTGTTCCTGTGACATCAAAGAGCGTTTTTATTTTGAAACTCTAGTCTTGACTCTTGTGGTGACGTGACGTAAACAATCCATGCGCACGCAACTCTCCAGATAAACACGTTTTGCTGCGGAGTCATTGCTGCAATATTATAACTTTTTGGATGACAATGACAGGGTAGTATACCTAGCGAGAAATTTAACAATGTTCGCTTTGCTGAATCATAAACGATTTATTCCAAGAGTGACAAACTACTTTGCCATTGTTTGATGCAAAATTATTTAGGTCGCATTTTCAGTTTACACCAGCTGCGTTTGACGTTATAGTTCGTGAAGTGCAAAGCTACATCGTATCAACACATGGTGGTGAATCAGATTGTTGAACCAAGTAAACAGTTACTTATTTTCCTTGCATATATGACAAGTCAAGAATCTTTGAGGGAATTAATTGTACAGTTCGGAGTTGGGATCAAGACTGTACGCGGCGTAGTTCAAGCCTTATCCAATGGGGATACGGGGGATACAAGGGCAGTCAAACACATTGAATGGGCAGAAAAATGTCCTCTAATCAAAGAAAACCCTGTGACGTGTGCTCGATTGTTCAATAACAGAGTATAAAGACTTTCACGGATTTCATCATGCCACAAGCTAAACCAATCGAAGACTTGGTCGATTTTTTCTACAGAACAGAATTTCAGCAGAGAGGTTCGGCACATATTCACTGCTTGCTTTGGGTAAGAAATGCCCCAAAACTAGAGGAAACCCAAAGAAAGAAATTTGTTGACAAATACGCATCTTGTTCAATGCCAAATGAGAAGAGCGACCCTGAACTCCATGATATCGTGAAATATGTTCAGGTGCATAGCAAGTCGCATACAAAGTCATGTAAAAAAAACAAACCTCGACGACATGTCGACTCAACTTTCCAAGACCTCCAATACGAGATACATTTCTGGTAAAGGTCACAGATGATGATGATGAGAACAAGGATAAAGAAACAATTCAAACAAAAGGCATACCAACACTTAAAGAAATATAACAACTTTGTAAATCTGGGGCACAGAGGTCTCCAAAACAAATTGTGAAACATCTAA
>NC_079171.1:52535350-52537850 GCF_947568905.1 Ostrea edulis
CACAATAAAGATCCCTCCCTGCTCAATGGCCCTAAGCGCCGAGCATAGGCCTAAATTTTGCAGCCCTTCACCGGCAGTAGTGACGTCTCCATATGAGTGAAATATTCTCGAGAAGGACGTTAAACAATATACAATCAATCAATACTCTACGAGTTGTTACCGAGGAAATGGTTAACTATTTGTTGATCTTGTTTGGGCAATACATATTTTCTCCAATGGATACTTCACAGTGTTGTATTTTACCCAGGTGACCGTTAAGGCCTTTGGACCTCTTGTTGAAATTGCCATCCAAATAATTTCCGGGTTAGAATAGGTCCTCAGTACCCCCTTGCTTGTCGTAAGAGGCGACTAAATGGGGCGGTCCTTCGGATGAGACCGCAAAATCCCGAGGTCCCGCGTCACAGCAGTGTGGCACGATAATGAACCCTCCCTGCTCAATGGCCATAAGCGCCGAACATAGGCCTAAATTTTACAGCCCTTCACTGGCAGTGGTGACGTCTCCATATGAGTGAAATATTCTCGAGAGGGACGTAAAACAATATTCAATCAATCAATCGTATCGTTGGACAGAAGAAAATACACAAAAAATTATATACGATTTCAGGAATTGGATAAATGTGGAAAAGGGAAATAGTCTACCCAGTTTGTATTTATTCTTCTCTTCATATTCCATGGATAAATTTATCTGATGACAGCATTTAATATGTAAATTAATGTATCTGGATTTGAAAGCTGAGTATATTTCAGTTAGCACTTTTGATAGTGGTATACATATATGCAAACATTAGGTTTTTTGCAAAGAGTCTGTGACTTTTCTTTCTTTTTAACACCTATCACATTGTGCCTGTGTTATATAACGTCAGACACAGATTTCAACTGAGATTAGGCAATACGTTGTTATTATATAGCATCATATTTCTTTCTCCTTACAGGTAAAGCATGTCTGGAGCACTACTTGAGAGAATCTATTTCGTCGTGCACAATGCTTCAACTCCGAACAAAGATACTGAACGAACAGAAATGTCATTATAATTGATGGAAAAAAACTCACTGAGTAGTCTTTTCATACCCAACCAATTACCGTCTAAAATTACTTTTGATTATCAAGGAAAGACAACATATCATTGGGTCAAATGCTGTGTGGTTTGTTAGGCCGTTCTTGGCACACTGATTTTGACTACGGATAACTCCGCTTCCCTGATCAGGATATAGGGTTCACGAAGTGTGTGACGGTCAACGGGATACTTACTCCTCCTGGGCACTGGTGTGTCCAGGGGTCCGTGTTTGCCCAACGATCTATTTTGTATTGCTTATAGGAGTTATGAGATTGATCACTGTTCGTTATCTTCACCTTTCATCTACATACAAGATAAATAAAGGGAAAAGGGGAAGGAAATTTGCATTTATTTTAATGAAATCCATCGAATTGTAAAGTTGCGTAACATACTTTGAATAAACTCCATCTTCATATTCATGAAACCCCAAATCCTGTGAGATGAAGTGATTGTTTGAGAAAATTTGGAAGAGGTTGTTGTGCAAAAGTACTAGAATTTCTTACATAAACCCAAGTAAGGGAGCATTTAGCCACAATGACGCAGATTTCGGGATTGTCAGAAGGCAATCAAGACATATTAGCAAAGTTCATGCCATAAGGGTCCACAGAATTTTAATAGGCTTCCAGCAAACACCGTAGAGTTGGCTAAAGTAACAATGATAATACATCTGATAAATTCGGGAAAGATTTCCCACCACAAAGGAGGGTATTTTGATGACATTTCGTTTAGCCATACAGGTAATCTTTAAATTGTTGTATCAAGTTCATTGTGTGTAAACTGTTCAAATATTTCGCTGTCATCTTCAGTGATTTAATAATTATGATGCACAATTGATTTTACCACTGATATAATCTTGCATTTTAGTGTCACATGATTATATTATTGTAGTCATGTGAAAAGTGAAGATAAAGAACAGTGATCAATCTCATAACTCCCATAAGCAATACAAAATAGTTCGGCAAACACAGAACCCTGGACACACCTGAGGTGGGATCAGGTGCCGAGGATGAGTAAGCATCCCCTGTCGACCGGTCACACCAGCCGCGAGCCCTATATCCTGATCAGGTAAACGGATGTTATCCGTAGTCAAATTCAGTGTGACTAGATAATTATACATTCTGTAGTTCATTCAGTATTTTTCTTCTGCATATTTGCATGCAAGATACCATGAAATTGAAATCAATTGTTAAGGAAGGGAGCGGGGAGTGAGAAGTATAGCATAGTTTTATGGAGTAATTTTCAGATTATAACATACCAGTAATAAATTGTACCTTCACTCTACAATATTCATGAAGGTGAATGTTTCCTGTGGGATTGCTACAGTATGGCAGCGTATATATGCAAGGTGAAGATAACGAACAGTGATCAATCTCATAACTCCTACAAGCAATACAAAATAGATAGTTGGGCAAACACGGACCCCTGGACACACCAGAGGTGGGATC
>NC_079171.1:52540350-52577850 GCF_947568905.1 Ostrea edulis
CAGCTTTCCAGTTTACGCAATGGCGCCGGTGATGACGTCTTCCTGGCACAGTAAATATCAGAATAAAAAAAAATTCAGTAAAACATAAGATTTTTCCGAATACTTTATGGCGTGATTTGGGGTAAAAGTTGTACGGTACCAATTTTGATGCACCCGATGCGCATCTCAACAATTAATGTCTCTTCAGTGCTTCTCAAGCCGAAATTTTGGTAATTCGAAATAAAAATAAAAGTTGTAAGAGCTAAAAGGAAAACTAGAACCAAAAACTGGAGCCATATTCGTCCAAGGATGAGGGAGATATAATCCTTCATTTTGAAATTAATTTCTAAATTTAATCTCAGCAATTAAATATACATCCGTATTTTCAGGCTAGTAACGACGTACTTAGCTACTGGGCTGTGATATATTAGCATCTTCATTCTAACCTTTGTAAATGGACGAAGGTTGGCCGAGTTTCTGACCATCACCATCTTCATTTTCATCCTTGTGAATGGATATCCTGACACTTTGAACCATTTACCACTTCCTAAACCCGCGACATTCATTCGGTGAATGTTGAGTATTATGCACTGGACATTTAAGACCAGATATCTGACTTTTATCTTTCATATTGGGGGTTTTTTTGTGTGTAGACTACAGGTTTCTTAGAAATTTGAGGTCCTGCATCTTTCTGATTATCTGAATACTGTGGCGTGTACGTAAAACCTGGGTCGTTCAATACAGTACTTAGTTCCCTGATGAATTCACAAAATTCATGGAAAGGTGAGAACGGTACGTCATGAATCCTTTTGTACTTCTCTTCTCTGTTAGTCCATTTTAAGGGAGCTTTGACACAATGGAAATGACACCAGACGATGTATTGTAGTATGAAAGTAGTTACTGCTGAAGCTTCCGGGCATTCATCGCGTACCGTTACACTAACTCAGTTACATGTATTAGGTACAAAACGTATAATTTCTCTTTGTCCTGAAGTGTTAATCTCGGAAAACTTTAGCTTCTTAAACACGGCTTTTATTGCTTCTGGACTACAATATGTTTTGTCGAGGCGACTCCAGATTCTTTGGATTTATTAGGAATGATCACAAGCGTTCTATGCCCTTATGCGCACTGCATGTTCATGAGACTGAGGTCTTGCAAACCAAGCCCTTCTCGTGGGTTAACTTGTTAGTAGATTTCCAACTTCATTCAAGTCAGCACCATAAGAACAATGAAAACTGACTGTCTTTTATGTACCGTAGGATATCTAACATATTTTCTTTCAAATTTTCTCCATGAAATATGTTGCTTGTCTTAAGAGGCGACTAAATGGGGCGGTCCTTCGGATGAGACCGTCAAAACCGAGGTCCCGTGTCACAGGTGTGGCACGATAAAGATCCTTCCCTGCTCAATGGCCATAAGCGCCGAGCATAGGGCTAAATTTTACAGCCCTTCACCGACAGTGGTGACGTCTCCATATGAGTGAAATATTCTCGCGAATGACGTTAAACAATATCCATTCAATCAATCCATGAAATATGCTTGATAGAACGTGCTGCGCGTCTTCTGTGAGTTTTATAAGTGAACATACAGGTGAGGGGAATGCCGGGCATAAAAGAAGATTCTGAAGAATAACAAATCTCTTCCTAGCTCCCCAAATTGAAAGTGATCCAAATTAAACTTCCTCCCATTAATGCCAGGTTTTATCGAACTGTTGAAATAAGATAACGACAGCGTCATGTAGCTTCCTGTTCAGCGAATTGAAGTTTTATGGGACTTGGTGTTATTTTTTTATTTTGTCCATTTATTTTAAAAGTATTTTATTATGATAATAGGATTGGACAGCAGGCACTGGCTATATAAGTCCTATCTGTATTTTGTCCATTAGGGCATTGTATTTTTTCTTAAGATCATTCATGATTTTCCAGTTGGTGTCAATGTCACCTTGAGCTTCAGGTTGACGTGATATGGCAGAAATTCTAAATAACTGTTCTCGCAGTTGTCATATCTCTGATACGCTTGTGTACAAGTCTGCTCCTGTACTCTCTAATCCAATCTTTTATTTCGGTAGAGTGTATTTCTTTACTTAGACAATTATAAAAAGTTTCATTTTCCTTTCACCACATATAATACAGCAAGAATACGTTAAAAATAAAACAACAGATATTACAAAACTATTTACATCAACGTCACAGTTCTGGGTAATATCTATAACACTGTAACTTCATATTAAAAATACGTATGTTGATTTTATGACCCTTATGCAATGGTATTTGTCTTCATACTGTCACTGCACACAAACCCTCCTCCCCATAAAGTGTGGTTCTGCTTAGTAGCCATTTCAATTCTTTCAGCCAGCTGTCAATCCATTCTCTCTCTCTCTCTCTCTCTCTCTCTCTCGTTTTGTTTCAGTCTGTCTCTGTTTTGCATCAGGACCTGAATCTTCCTCTTGGATTTTTATTTTCTTTGATTGTTAGTCGAAGAAGGAGTGTACTCTGACTCATGGTGAAAGTTGAAGTTGGTGTTAGTAACATGCAGGAAGAACAAGGCAGCGCCTTATCAAGTAACGACTGGGCTGTGATGATTTCACAACATTTTTTAAAATGACATTCCGACTTGCAAAGCTAGTAAGCGTATTTCATACATTTGTAAGTCACTGTCATATTTTGCCACATTTTAAAGAAATCTACAAGGTGGTATCGTTTCATCCAAATGCATCATACACTGTTCAATGACCCTCAATGTTTGTAAAAATTCTATACAAAATTTGGCTTAAACAATGTCGCTCATTTCTCACCTCCCCGAGGGTCTCTACAGCCCAGTAACTAAGTACTTCGTTACTAGCTTGAAAATACGGATGTATATTTAATTGCTGTTATAAAATTTAGAAATTCATTTCAAAATTAAGGATTATCTTCCTCATGCATAGCTCTTATCCTTGGACGAATTTGGCTATATTTAGCTCTAAAACTTCATAGTTATTTCGTATTTCAAACATTTCGGTTGAGCATCACTGAAGAGACATTATTTGTCGAAATGCGCATCTGGTGCATCAAAATTGGTACCGTATAAGTTTTACACTACAATAGTCTTTCAATGTATGAGAGAATCAAATAATCAGTTATCACGGGGTGTGTAATTTCGTCATCACCCCTAGTAGCCAGAACTTCCCGAAGCTTACCGTTCCTAGCATCACATGCTGGTGAAAGCATAGTACTCATCGACTACACAGTAATATTCTGTTTTCGTCTCGAGGTTTAATATGGCATTTGTTCTGTTTCCACAAGTCGGATTTTATAAAAGAAAATCCTGGACAGAACTCGCACGGAGAAAATTCTTAAACTTATACCTGCGCGGGTACGTTAATGCATGTTGTGAAATTCTTTACTGGGATAAAATCCGCGAAACAAAGTGACGTCATAATTGAAGTAAGTACATGTATATCACTAAGTATATATTAACTTCCGATTTTAGTTTTTATGTAAGTTTTATTTATGCATAAAATAAACCATGTAGCTATTAAGATCCAAAGAAATTGGAAATTTTGTACTGCTCTCGTGTAATTTCTGTCTGATCAATATGAAAGTAAACTGATGACATTATGACTTTTTATTTTCAAAATAATATTACTATGGAGTGACAAGTGGTTTTTTTTATCTGCATCTAATCAACGAAGAGATTCCATAATAATTAATTTTACTATTACTTTACAATCATCAACATTCAAATTTGATACGGGGGGCCTCCGTGGCCGAGTGGTTAGATCATTGCGCTCAAAATCACACGGCCTCTCACCTCTGTCGGCGCGGGTTCCAATCCCGCTCGCGCCGGTAAGTGAGAAAGTTTCCCAGTTTACTTTCGGAAGGTCGGTGGTCTCTTCCCAGGTACATTGTATCTGGGTTCTCTCTTCCACCAATAAAAACTGGGCGCCACCATATAACTGAAAAATTGTTGAGTGTGGCAGAAAAACATCAAAACAAACAAATTTGATACGAAATACACGAAAGAAAGAAAAAAATCAAAAATTACGTGTTCACTTTGTAAATATACTACTCAAAATTTGATAAGGATCACTAGGTTATATGTGTGTAATTTACCACTAACATAACAAAAGACATAAATTTGACTCAGAAACGTGTTTACTCAGGTTATGAATGAAAATTCATGAACGGCATGAACTTTTATCAATACGGAATGCTTGAAATCTGATAACAACACCAAAAGGCATTTCATTACAAAAAGTTAACAGCAAACCAGAGAAAGAATTACACAGTGTTTGGGGATAGTCCATCATTACACTTAGTCGATGAAGTGTCAATACCGGGTATGGCCTCCCCTTGCGTCAATGACGGCTTGACAACGTCGAGCCATGCTGTCAATAAGCACCCGGATGTTTCCAATGGGAAGGTTGTTCCACTCTTCCACGAGGGCGTTTCCGAGCTCTGCCAAAGTCGTGGGTTGTGCTCTACGGCGTGAAAGGGCAACCTGCAGCATGTTCCATACATGCTCAATCGGGTTCAAGTCCGGCGAGCGCGCTGGCCAGTCCATACGGACAATTGTCTCCTGCTGAAGGTACTGCTCCACGACCCTGACGCGATGAGGACGGGCGTTATCATCCATCAGGATGAACTCAGGGCCAACAACACCAGCGTAGGGTCTGACGTAAACATCGAGGATCTCATCCCGGTACCGCACCCCCGTCATTGTTCCTCTCTCCAGGACATGAAGATCTGTTCTTCCATCCCTGCTGATTCCACCCCAGACCATGATGGAACCACCACCATAACGGTCATGTTCACTGATGTTGGCATCATGGAAACGTTCACGTCGTCGCCACACTCGGTGCCTCCTGTCTGTAAATTCCAAACAATACCTGGACTCATCGGTGAACAGAACTTGAACCCAATCGTTCTGTGTCCAAGTGACATGATCTTCAGCCCAGTCCAATCGCTCCCGCCGGTGTCGAACAGTCAGAGGGACTCGAACACATGCCCTTCTCGAGTTGAGACCTGCATTGTGAAGCCGATTCCGTATCGTCTGAGTGGACACATTCACCCCCGAGGCGTTCAGGAGGTCGTTACGTAGGTTGGTTGCTGTCCAGAAGTGATGGCGTCGTGCCTGAAGAGCCACAAAATGGTCTTGGTGTTGGGTTGTCGACCTCTGACGACCACCCCATGTCGGTATGCTGCTGTACCAAAAGTTTGCCGTCGGTTCCAGACCCTGTTTACAACACTCTGGCTGACGTTTAGTGCATTTGCAACGTCACGTTGTGAATAGCCAGCATCAAGCATTCCAATATATCTGCCCAGTTGTTCTGTCGTCAGGCGACGCCTTACACGTTGAGGGGGCATTGTGTTGATAAACGTAGTGTAAACACTCAAGTGAGTTTGAAATTTTAGAAAGAATCAGACACCGATGCCTGAGTGAAAATCGTGCAATGGTAGCAAAAGCATAAACTGAAGAGAAATGCATTTCTCATGGCATGAAATGCACGTGCAAGTTTGTTGAAGACGTTTTTGATTTCACTTGGACACAATATTGCCAGTTATGCAGTTATTAATTTTTTAAACATAAAAATATCTATAATCCTTATCAAATTTTGAGTAGTATATATGTAACTGATTGATAGAGCCTATCCCGATTAGGTGTAGTTATCTTCAGTAAAAGGTACAAGACAAACATCTTCCTTTCCAGGATTCCATAATTTATTTGTTTTCCTGTCCATCCGTTTAATCGCCATCATCTATTTCAAGTGTAATTTCTGGTCTGTGGGAAAAACTGTGACCCCCACAAAGTGGTACACAACAGTATTTCACCATTGTCTAACTGATAAAGCGCGTTCAGTACCCCATGTATGAAATGGTAAAATATTGGCAATCCACAAAATTTGAAACGATTCCACAGTATGCTTAGAGATTAATGAACGTGATAATGCCTGTCGAGACACAGGACCCCCGTTATTCCTAGGTCATATCCGAAAGACCGACTAATGTTGAGCATTTTATGAAAGAAGCTGTCATAACACGAGATCTGCTGCAACTCGTGCGACTTGCTGCACCAATGTGCATGGTATATAATCTTCACTGTGCGGTACACATACTGTTTGTGCAGTCACTGGACTATAAATGTACTACATGTAGTATGTTAAAGGACGTGCACCTCCTGCATGTACAATGTATTTGACAAATTATGTAGCGACGCAGGACCATATACTCATAAATACGTGTATGCATGTCGTTTTCTTTGACGTGATAGAAGGGATTGATTGACAGTTGTAACAATTACCAAAGCTCCGTGTTAGTGCTAGACGGAGAATTAACGTGGTACATAATCATTTACAACCATCAGTTATCTATACTTCACCGTTGTAACTAAGCTAATTATCGCGCCGAATGCTCTCAGGGGAATAATGTTCAATATGTGTTGGCAATCCCGACTCAGATAAAAAGTAAGTTTATTCTATATATCAAGTCAATACGATTAGAACTAGATTATCATTCGAGCTATTAAAGATTACACTTATCGTAGTTGAGGACATTTCTGAAGTTATCCCACGTAATACCTGTGTCACATTACACTGCGATTAGGTATCCGACTAGGTAGCGGGTTCTGAGCGGCCTGAGAATGCCAAAATCTGAAAAGTGTCCGGCCGGGGACCATGCGGTGAGATCACGCCATTCAGGGCCCGTATACCCCACCTGCAGCTTTTAGCATGGAGTTAAATCCTGACGATGTCAACCCCATCGTTTGTCCACCGCAAGGCTCACCGGAGTATGCCTTACGGTGGCCTGCCGGACACCCAACGGTGACCACTGCACGCCGGTGATAGACAGTTCGTAAAATGGCGGGAACTTTCCCACCGATATCCGAACGATCTCCTGGCGGTGCTCGACCGATGTCCATTCGGTGCTCGGCAGATGCCCGGATGATGCAAAGGTGCCCGGATGGACGCCGTACGGCTACCTGGGGCCCTATAAAACAGACCGGCCGAACGCCCTTTCCCACACTTTGAGTTTGTACAGCACGTAGGTCGTTTCACGTCAGAACTTTCACAACTTTTTGTACAGTTTTTTTTTTTAGAAAACTTTGAGGAAAGTTTCAAAGTTAACATGCCCCCAAAGAAAGCAAACAAGGATAAGAAAGGGAAGAGGACAAGGACTTCTCCCAGAAAGGAGAGGTCAGTGGCAGTAGAGGAGGGGGAAGATGTCCCGCCACCCCCTCAGGTACCCCCTTCCGACGAAAAGGGACAGGACGTTGGCGATCGGGGAGGGGACACAGACCAGGGGACCAGCCAGGGAACAAGCCGGGGAGCCAGCCAGGGGGCCAGCCGGGTAGCCACACAGTGGGTCAGGCATGGAGTCGCTGTCGATCTCAGCCACCTCAAGTACTACACAAAGCTGGAGACGGTCCCCATTGAAGTGGATGAGAAGGTGGCAGCATTCTTCGAGGGGCATCCCCTGTATTACGACATCACCCACGAGAACCACAAAAACACACAACTCACGCAACGCCAAACTGCTAGACTTTGGCATGGACGAGGGTCTCCATCGTGAGTATTTACATTTCTCAAATTTTCCGTATGAATTCTCCAAATAAATTCTTAAAATCATTCTATGTTCATTTGGCATTTATCTGGGTAAAAAAAAAATTGTGGCAAATTTACAAACAAAATAAGTACAAAGACATTGGACAAAAATAGAAAGCTGAAATGAAAAATTGAAATAGAAATATTAAAATATTACAATTGAGAAAATGTACATTAATTATTTGACTGTAGGAAAACATTTAACATTTACAAAGTTTGCATGTCACAAAATCCACCAAGCGTATTAATTATTAAAAATTAACTTTTTTGGGTACAGCTGATTGGGTGTGACAACGCTTTGTTTCGATGAGGACAGATCACAACAAGATGGTCAAGGAGGGCAGAACCGGGAAAAGTGGGTCAAAGGCCAAGCAACAGACACCACTTCAGACATTCAAGCTGAATGCCTATCGGTTCCTGGATGCCCACTACAAGCCCCGCACCAAGACTGAGACTCTTGGCATGGTAAGCATCTGCCAAAAAAACATATTTTAAAGACATTAATTATGTACACTACAAAATAATGTGTTTAAAAGTTGTGGAAGATTAGGAAATACATTTTTTTTATATTATTCTCTTACCTTTGTGTTGCCAATGTTACTTTTATCAGCATTGCATGACTTCTTATCCCAATCTACAAGTTTTTCTGCTATGCTGGTCCTCTTTATCCAACTACAACTTTTCTTCCTTATGCTTCAGATTGCAGGTGAAGAGTCCGAGGGGAGGGTTGACTCCTCGTCTGAGGACGACAGAGCTTCGCGGGCCTCATCGGCCCAGAGGTGGAGGGGGTGATGAGAGGGCCCAATCGCCGGGCCTTCGCTCTGTTGCTTCTACCAGTTCCCTGGGCTCCACCTCCGCTGCGGCTGGAGGCACATCATCCAGGGCCCAGAGGAAGTGGTCCAAGAAAGATCACCGGGATGTGTCAGACGTGCTGGCAAACCTGCTAGAGGAGTCACGACAGGAAGTGAAGTCGGCCAGAGAAAATGTAAGAATTTATAGTTTACTCGTTATGTTTTATATGCTAAACTTGAACAATCTGTAACATAAATAATTTGTTAATGTAAAAAAGTGTCATTTCCTAATCTTCCACAAGTTCAAACTTATTAAATTACAGTGTACAAATTATTGTTTCTAAAATATTTTCTGGTTGTACGCCTCTTACATATTCCGACCACCTGTTGTATCTGTCATGCACCTTTCACGACAATTTTTTATGTTTTATGCATTGCAGTTCTCAAGTGCCAGTCAGGGCCGTTGTGAGCGTGACGCGTGGGGGGAGTGGCTGCTTTCTGTTCAGCGTGAGATAGTGCCACAGCAGTGGCGCCACTTCCAGGAACAGACTTTTAGATTGGCCATGAACTGCCTCACCGCCCCTCAGCTAGCGGCTGGCTACGATCAGCAGCAGATGCCCACGATCAGCAGCAGATGCCCCACCAGCAGCAGATGCCCCATCAGCAGCAGATGGCCCACCAGCAGCAGATGCCTCATCAGCTGCAGATGCCTCATCCTCAGCAGCAGCCACCTCAGTTTGTGCCACAGACTTCCTTTACGCCACAGCAGGGAGCAACGCAGCAGCCCCAGTTTCTGGCACCCACCCCACCAATGCAGAGACGCAGTACGCCATCTCCTCAACAGGTACAATTTATTTTTATTCCATAAAACTTTTGTTCCTGTAGTTCATTATTTAAAAAAAATGCTCCACACATGTTTTATTTACAATTAAGACTTGATGCCACCAAATAATATTTTTTAAAAACATTTATGTGCAGTGTCTCTTTTGATTATGTTTCAGGCGAGCTTCCAACACCGTTCTCACTCGGCGCCACCCGTATGGGACACCCTGGCAAGCAACTATGCTGCTGGAAGCGCATCATTAATCAACCAGGCCTGGTCAATGTCAGGCCAGTCAAGCAGCCAGGGTCAGGGTCATTCGAGTACCCAGGGTCAGTCGAGTACTAAGCAGAGCAGTCAGAGTGAGCAGAGCAGTCAGGGTCAGCGCCAGCCCCTCACCCCTCGCCCGAGAACGTCACTCACCTTTGGCGATGCCCTGGATACACCACCGTCCTATGCACCCAGAGACTCTGCTGAGACAGTGTCACAGACTTTACGGGATGCACAGCTCACACTGTCTCAGCCCAGTGCAAAACAAATGGTGTACGTGCCGGCTGAAGTACACCCGGAACCATCCGCATCAGGGGACTCGTCGTCAAGTAGTCAAGGGGAGGAGGACGTCTAGTGTATGAGACTGAGATACAAGCTTTGTGTGATAATATGTGTTTGTGTGAGAAACTGTGATACCGGATTAACCACCGGGTCGGACTGAGATATATCTTTGTGTGAAAAAGGATGTATCATAGGAAATGACAGAGATACTGGGACATTATGCTGTGTCATACTCTAATATGTACTATGTACCTGAGTTGAGGGGGGAAATAAAGTTTTGAACAGTGAGATTTAACACTGGGTCATTATCACTGATGTACTATGTGTCTTGAGTTGTTGGAGAAATAAAGTCTTGAAAATTTATCCAAATGTGTTATTCCTTTTATGGCTCTTTTCAGATGAAAAGAATGTTATGTGTTTGGGTTGGCAACTTTCCTTGAACAATTTTTTAGAGAAAAGGCACAGTAATCTTCAAGTGACAAAGATTTCTGTTCCTTCTCTCTGAAATATTCTTGAGTGAAATATTGTGTTTTCGGGTGGTAAACTTCTGCACACAAGAAACCTCATGACTTCTTTCTAGAACTCTTGAGAGAAAACAAATAAGATTTTAGTAGGAATGGCGCGGTTATATTTCTTTTCTCTCCAAAGTTCTTCCCCCCCCCCCAAAGGGGTTCAGGTTTTAACACAACTGTATTGTTAACTTGATACAAACAACGGGAAAAACAAAAACAGTTGTTAAGGTTTAACATAACTTTATTGTTAAAAGTTAATACAAATAACAAGAACACAACACAAATAGGTGTTAACGGGTCACAAAACTTGATTATTAAATGTGTTAACAAAAAAACACAAGTTACTTGAACTGACAGATAGGAAGTCATATATGATGTTTCTTTTCATACCGTGACCTTTTAACTTTCATATCAAGGCCAAATGATTAGCAAACTCCTCTAGCAAGGAGATTATTAGGAAATCATATATGATCTTTCTTTTTCAAACATGACCTTTGACCTTAACTTATCTATCAATAGCAGCATCCTGCCATGGAACACTCCCAGCAGGGCTGTTAAAGTATTTCATTAAGTAATGGCGCTGCTTTTTCCCCTCTACAGTCTGCCTTGGTCCGCGACCAGCAGCCTCAACTTCTGCCATGACTGCGCCATCCCTCCATGCTCCTGGGATAATATTGTGATTGTCCCCTTCTATATCCAAGTCGGCATTCTGTAGGTTAGGGTATCGCATTCTCATGATATTGTGCAATGTCAGACAGCCTGTAACAATCCATACCGTTGCTGGTGGTTTAGTGTTCATTGTTGTCAGCAGACAACGGAACCTGTTGGCCAAAATTCCAAAAGCATTCTCCACCACCCTCCTGGCCCGTGAGCACCGATAGTTAAAGATCCTTTCCTCTCGGAGCATGTAACGCTTGGAGAATGGCTTCATGCAGTAGCGTCGCAGGGGAAAGGCATCGTCTGCCACTATAAAGTATGGCGTGTCTCTGTCGTCGTTTGGCAGAGGGTCGGGTTGGGGGAACCCAAGCCTCCCTTCCCTAAGCGCGGGCTCCAGAACAGATCCGTTGAAAACACCTGCATCTGACGCTGAGCCATTTGACCCAACGTCAGCCCATAAAAATTTATAGTCTGCATCAACCACTCCTAGCAGGACCATTGAGAAGAAGCCTTTGTAGTTGTAGTATAGGGTGCCTGTCTGCGGTGGCTTCTTTATGGCGATATGCTTGCCATCAATTGCGCCACAACAATGCGGAAAGTTCCACCGGTCCTGGAAGCGTTGAGCAACCACTGTCCATTCAGCTGGTGTGCGTGGCGTGCGGAAGACCTCATCACGGTATTCTTCCAGTATAGCTCGACAGACCTCTGGCACGAACAGGGAAATCGTGTTGTGGGCAACACGGAAATCAAAGGCTAGCGACTTGTACGAGTTCCCGGTTGCCAAGAAGTGGAGGGTGATGGCTAGCTTTAAGCCTGGTTTCAAGGGTGGCCGCTGTCTGTAAACAAATAAAAAAAGATAACATTTTACTACAGAAATATAGAACCTTTCAAATACAATTTAACTATGTAACCATTTAAAAATATAACAATAATTTAACAATAATAGTATTTTTAGAACACTTGCGTGTCTGGCTTTTCAATGCGTGGTCCCACCCGCTGCAGTAGTTCATGGAACATTGCGGGTTCCATTCGGAGGAAGGACTTGAAGTCTCCTTCATGCTCCCTCTCAAGTTCTCCCATCAATGTCTCATATTGACCATACATGACGCGCCTCTCTAGCCATGGTCTAACCCACCACCGACGTCGACGTCTCTGACGTCTCCTTGCCCTTTTTTCCTCAGCTATTAAAGCTGCCAAGATAGTAAGATAATGCTCACGTGCTTCAGCGAGTTGTAGACGTAGGAACGGCAGTCTCAGATGCCTCGGAGGATTGGCCATGTCGATGTTGATGGCAACAGCGTCGATGATGATGTTGGAGATGATGACGATGACGATAGGTATATATACACCAGTTTGCAATTGCCTTAATTGCACTTAACACGCATGAAAAGGCAAAGGTCACCGAACGATACCCGGATGTTCTCAGAACGGACATCGTCCGGGCTTCATCCGATACCCCTCAGGTGTCCGAGCGGTGACCGCACGGGGGTACCTAGTCCGTACGATGTCCGTATGGGTACCGGACGTACCCCTCCCGGTTACCTACCGATAACCTTACGGATATCGGGCGGCCACCAACACCATCATTCCATACGCTCCCCGCCCGGTAAACATACGGCTGCCTTCCTTGTCCCGCCCGAGGTGCGGGCGGTATATGAGGAGAGCTAATCACCCGGCAGACTTGGAAATGTGTCCCTACGGTGTTGGATCTTGACAGATCCCCCCCCCCCGATACCTATACCTCGCCCGGTACCCGCTAGTAATGTGACACAGGCATAAATTGATGTTCGTCTTCCTCACCCGTTAATCGTTTGTAAACCGTTCATATTTTCTAAAGAACCGTTGTTTTAAATTCTAACAAAGGTATGTTTTATACTTCAAACATTGACCAATAAAAACTTTGAGTAAGGCTTACACGGATCGCTTAACAGTATATATAACCTAACACAATATATCCGGTTTGATAAGTTATATTCACACAGAATAAATAATGTGGTGACCGATTCCCCAATAACGAGCTCTGAATCACGGGATAGGGGTGGGTGGAAGTAATTTGACTATATACATGTAGTAGAATATCCCCTGTATAATATAAACAAGAAAATAATTTATCAAGCCAAGTATATGATAAAATGTATTTAAAAATAGAAATTAACACGGCCAATTTGCATACTCCAGAAATAGTTTGATATCCGGATTAAGGGGAAACGCTATAGCTGTATTATAACAAAGTATCCGAGGGTTATCATTCTCCAAGTCGATGCTAGACACGGGTAGCTAGCAGCATTATCAAAAATGCATTTGTTGATTCCCAAATTAAAACTGCAGCATTGCACTAACGATAATATTACATGCAGTTTTAAATTCTTTAGATACTTTCATACTTTCGATTTCATAATCAAAATACGGTAAAACACAGGAGCTTCACTCCCATCATAACTTCGTGCTGGACCAACTGGGGACCTAAAGGTTGACCCAAGACCCACTGACTCCAAGATGTTTTCAGAGCCCCCTAAACTGAAGTCCTGGATCCACTACTTCACACACACAAGCATATATATGTGCGTGTGTAATTAATGTTGATGATATTAATCACTTAGGATAGGGTTGGAGGTGTCCCAGGACAGTGTTAATGCAGTGTATGTCAGACCTGCAGAATGAAAAATACTTGAGCGTATGTTTCGATTATGAATGAAGCTCAAGCCTAGAGGAGTTCCAAAAGGTTATAGTACGTATACATTTCTGTTACATCACACAACCCCTGTCGTCATAATGAGGCATTACAGCTTACACATGTTGAAATTAAGGACACTTGATTCAAACACAAAATGGATGTTTGGGTCGATATGTTTTCAGTAAGTTTGGTGATAAAAAGTAGAAATATAAACTTCTTTTAAAAATAAGGGATCCCGTGGTGATCCGGGTTAGAGTAGGTCCTCAGTACCCCTCGTGTCACAGCAGGTGTAGCACGATAAAGACCCCTCCCTGCTCAATGGCCATAAGTGCCGAGCATAGGCCTATATATAAACATTTAAGCCCTTCCTCCCTATATAACTCTTTAGACTTAATTAAGAAATCATGGAAATACATTACATTCCCTATGATAAATTGTATTTATTTTACTCACGAAACATATCAAAATTTAGTTTCATTTCATGAATTTTGAAAATGTTTATAGCAATTGCTATTAATTGATTGATTGTATATTGTTTAACGTTTCTCTTGAGAATTTTCCACTCATAAGGAGTCATCACCATTGCCGGTGAAGGGCTGCTAAAAATTTGAGGCTATGCCCACCGCTTACGGCCTTTGAGGGGGAGGGGGGTATTTATCATGCCACAGGGCCTCGGTTTCAGCGGTCTCATCCGAAGGACCGCCCCATTTAGTCGCCTCTTACGACAAGCAAGGGGTACTGAGGACCTATTCTAACCTCAAATTTCATAGTGGTTGTGCCGCCATCCCTACTTTCCAAGGTGGAGCTACACTGTTGGGTGATGTCACATGTGTTTACCCCCATAAGAATGAACTTTTTATGAACACCTAAAAATAAGCAAATGTGCTATTCTAGAATAAAACATATATAGAATTTGAAATATACATGTATGCAGTGAATTTGAATGAATATAAAAAAGTTATTGACCACATATTGGGAACTCTGCCCGCCCTCAGTCTTTGCTCGGAAACGGATCTGATAAGTTCAGTTCACTTTACCGTGCATAGGCCTCGAGCGGGCATATGTCTCGATGTTCAGTACATATACATAGAAGTTAGTATATTATGCATGTAGCGCAGATTCCAGTTTGTATTTACATCGTGTCCTCTGGGTTCTGGGTGAGTCCACAAGGGTGTTTTACATAAGAATTCTTCTATAAAATGTTCTTCTCTACAACCATCAGGGCCGTAAATTAACCTTCAATTTGGAGGAGGCAGGAAATTAGGCGGGGGTCTGGGCCAGGGGGCCGCCCAGGCCCCCAGACGCTGAGCACATTTTGTGCACACTGAACACGTTTCTTGCAAAATCCTTGATTCTAGGGCCTTCTAAGATGTTACTTGACTAACTCATTCTAAAAGAAAGATTTGGAATGCTTTTTAAGGGAGGTATCATGTTCTTAGTTATTGGAAACAACATAAATTCTAATGAACTTTAAATTTTAATTTTTTTTGGCTCAAAAGTTGGAGGAGGCAGCTGCCTCCTCCGCCTCCATGTAATTTACGGCCCTGACCATAAGACTGTAATTAAGGTCTTCCGTAGCAACGGAAGACCTTCTACTTATTGTGCTGGTTAAGATTATTCTTATTATTCTTTTTTTTTTTTTTTTTCCTAGACGCTAACTTTGAAGCTTCATATCTCGCTCATTCCTCAACCGATTTTGCTCAAATTTTCAGCTTTAATACATTTTACTAAAGACTTTCAAAATACTTTTAAACATTTTGGATATTCTCTTCCGCTTGCGAGTTATTTTCCTTTTAGTGAAATTTTAGGGGCTTTGGTTTCCAGGTAAAGGCTCCGAGACTATAATAATTGGAGCAGAGAAAACACTGAATTGGTAAAGTAGAAGCATTGTAGTTGTACACATCATATTTTGTTTTTTGATTTCGCCATTTAAAATGGCGATAGAGAGGGGTAAAAAACCAGGACGCCTGAAAGAGCGAAAATTTGCACATAATTTCCTTTGTATCTTTTAAACTAAAAATATTTTGTTAAGACATGTAGAATAAAAGTTGTGTAGAATTTCAAGAGCTTTTATTTGACACCAGTAAAAAGGGGCTGGCCCCTTAAATTAGGGATCTACGGCCCCTAAAAGTTTTCGCTTTATAGCTCAAAAACGGCAAAGAATTCGATATGGCTTCCGATGGAAAAGTTGTTCTTTAACATCTTATTTATCTCATGAAATTGTTATTTTGTTCGAATGTTGTGTTATATTAGAGTAAAAAGCTATACCCGTAAACAAGTAGCCATTTTCATTTGGCAAGTGAGCGAGAACTCTTCATGCGTATAACTGAAATAAACTTGCTAAAAATAACATACCTGACTACAATAGATACTAATATTCATTTTAAATAAGGTTTTTAACATGCTCTGTGGTTCAAATACAAATTATTTAGTGATACATTTCTCTTTTTCTTTCGTTTTAACATAAACAAACCTTCAACAACAACAAAAGGAGAGAGATAAATTATCTTTTATTTGTTTCATATTAGAATTAAAATAAGTAATATACATAAAAATAAAACGTTCAAACGTAAAATAAATCATGGTCAATAACTGCAAGCTGTTTACATTCTTCACGGTCAGCGTTGTTTATACAGTTATGTAACCCAACTCTCGCCTCGCTCGCAGGTGGCCAGAGTGACAAGCTTGCATAATCAAAACAAAAACATCGAAGCTAACTCGGCTTTCGTCCATCGCATAAATAAACACATCAATTACTGGAAAATTATGTTTGAAATCATTTTGAATCCTTTTACATTATATCATACTTAATTAACAATTATATTATGTTTTATTTCAATTATAAAGTAATTGTAAAGATGCTACCGCAAACATTTCGAGTTAGTGATCAATGGACCTCATAATATTTGTGTCAAGTTATACATACATTTAAAAAAACCTACACAATTTTCCTGATTATTTATCGGGTTGTCATTTTCCTCACAATAAGTTTACGGTAAGGGTATGTGACGTTTCTAATTGTCAGAAAAAATCGTACTAAATAAAATGAAGTAGTTTTAAGTTTTATTAACTTATAATTGTCTGCATACAGAAGGATTTATTTGTCGGTTCATTTCATTTCATCTAAATACAATCATGCGTGCAAGTAGATGCGGTTTTTATAAGTGAAATGAAAAAGGCAAGAGCGCCCCAAATATATATATACATCTCAAGCGTCTTATTGTGTTTAATTTTGGAGATTCATCACATGTGGACAAGCAATCTGTGATTTAACTCTACTTTAGCCAGTTGATACACAAGCTTTCTGCATTCTCTACAAAGTGAAAAAATTGGATCCTTTTTGTAAGCATAACAAATAATTTATAAACTTTATTTTTTAAATCACGGGTTCTTATCATGATTATACCAACTCTAAACATGTATAGAAAATCATCAGAAATCCACATCGAATCAGTCTCATTTCATTCAGTCATTAACTGCAAGCATTTTACATACACACCGGGGTTTGTTCTTGTTTACAATTACGTAACCCATGGCTCGATTGCCCGAGTTCGGAGCCATCGCATGTGTACCAGCGATCAGCGGCAATACATGTACACACAAAAACATTACCGTTTTAATGTAATTTGCAAACACAACGATTTACAGAAAATTATGTTTTTAATAAAATCGGATTTTTCAAATGATTGGTGGAAGGACAGGAAGTTCCAGTTCCCACCCTCCAATATTTTTGCACATCGAAGTATGGTCTGAAACAAACCAATATTAGTCCTCTTTCTGACCACTGTTCCCTGTTCTGTATCTGTGGATGCTTTGGGAAAGCAGGATAACCATTTTTGTCGGGGGAGGGGGGATGATGTTACATATATCCAAGGATGAAAAACAACATCATTTACAATTTTCAGCATTTTATCGGTCCAAAAACAGTTTGCATTTCAATGGAAAACCGTCACCGTTATTGCCCATTGCACCTTGGTGAAAAGCAATGTTTTTATGATATCCACATCATAAAACACTACTTTTCATAAAACCTTCCCATTAATATCTGACAATCTAACAAAAGAGACTGTCTCTTCGAGCCGGAAGAACAGATAGCAATATTACCGAACACTAATTATAGTTCCAGCAAACAAAGTTTAAGATATCACCAAGTCCGCCTATCCGTGCAAATGTGCCCAGACCGCAACTTTTAAAAATACATCGTAAGCTCAATCTTCACATAAAGATTATTAATGACAATAACATAAATAATCTTGATGTAAGGTCATTTGCACCATTTCTAAAGGTCTAAAAGTTAAAAATTGATTAGAGTCTTAATAGATCTAACTAATGGCAAATTTTAATTAATACTGAAAGAAAAGTTTCCATATGATCAAAGAAAATGTCCTGGCCTTGACCCATGCTCATATTGTCAAGTTCACTTTTTTGAAAATACAAACCCTGTCCTGACCATATGCTGTAATGAAGAAACATTTAGATTTCATACTTACAACAGATTTTCATGTTAATTGAGGCTGCATTAGGACCTGACCCAAGGACATATGGTCAAGTTCAAGGTTTTTATGTCACACAGCTCCGACGGAAGACCTCCCGTTGCTTTGCAACGAGCTTTGCTCTACTTCTTTAAATTATTATGTAAATATCATCGTTTATTGTCGCTTCCAGATTGTTCACACCGTGAGTGACCCTTGGCATATGGGGATCGATAAGAGAGGTTAAAAGTTTTATGGTTGAATGTAAGAATAATCTAAAGATTGAGCTTCCAAGACACAATAGGTTAAACTAATATCCAGTTTTTTGTAGTGTTATTTTAAGGCGCAGTCCACACTACCCCTCCCCCAACCAACACGACTTCAGGGTGAGGGTGGGCTACATGTATAATAATAAATTGAGTATTTATGAAAATACAACTGTTTGGTAGTCGATATCCCCATGGACCTCATGTTGTCCACAGGCACCTGACGTATGGATATTAGTACATGTACCCCCCCCCCCCCCTTTATGATAATTTTTGTGGTAATAATTTCTCTGCAATGTGTGAATTCCTTGTCTATCTCATCCCTCTTTCGATTTATGTAATCGTTTCACGCTTTCTGTAAGCTTTAGAGATTGGTCTTCTACCGGTTTTATCTTATTATACCGGTTAAAAAATTATCATAAAAAGGGGGGATTGTACTAACATCCATACTTCAGGTGCCTGTGATGTTGTCAACCTTAACACAGAGTGTTTACAGGCATGTTACAAAAAAATAAACTTAAAGCTTAGTTGATGAGACTTAAACTTATCGATAATTAATAGTCAAAAGATATTAGGTCTTCGTCCGTATATATTTAGAGGTACATTACAAGTACGTAACGTGACACCCCCCCCCCCCCCTGTTTCTTACGAAGCAGAAGGAAACTGAGTGTAATGAATACTAACAATCATTTTATAATCATATAGATATGGGTCATGACAGTTCTTGTAACTTGTGTTAGAGAGTGGGCATAGGGAATTTGAGAAGTTATTATTTTATTGTTTCGTTATAGTAATTCTATTCCCCATCCATAACAGTTCTGAATGAAACCTTTTAAAACATACTGTAATCAATACGTTTTATTATTATTCATTATAAATAAATATTATGAATATACGATTTTAAAGTTCTTCCCCGGAAAGGCAGTGTATAAAACATAGAAGCAACTCATCATAAAAACAAGTTATTTTGGTTATATATGCTACAACTGCAAATATATAAATATTTTGGTTATTCCTTTGTTTAAAATCCGCGTCATGCAAATCAGAGTTGCAGACATGCACAGTATAACCAGTCCAGCAAAATAAAATTGCCACCACCATGTGACTTAGATACGGTCTTCTATTTACTAACTAAAGACACCTTATGAAACATATTTCCAAAGCATGTTTGATTTCTGCAATCTATTGAAACTCTAAATCAAATGATATTCATGTTTGCTTCATTTGCATACCATCATAATTTTATAAACCAATTTAGCTTTCTCATTGCAAATTGCCTTATAAGCACGGGTGGATTTCAATTTAGAGGGGCGTGAGGAAAAATCAGAGAGAAAGGGGGTCTGTTGGTCGTTTTTAGGTCCGCAGTTCGCCCTGATGGGGGTCCAGGGGCAAAACCCCTAGAACGCCCTGTGTTTATTTGTATTTTGTTAATGAAATCTGGTGTAAAACTAATAGAACTAAGTACACATGCTGCAATCTAATTGGGAATAAAATGGTTCCGTTTTAAACTTCACCCACGCTGTTGGCTCCCCGTGTCCAGTATCGACTTCGGTGATGTCCATATTTTGTGTAGGATTTCTCTGAACTTCCTCGATATACAATTTGCAGCACTTGATCTTTTGAGGCACACCTGCTGATTGTAAGATGATTTATTTTAAGTTCCTGTTACAATTTTAAACGGACAGATCCAATTTTTAATTTAATTAATCATAATTAGTAATTGATGGGAAGCTGAATTACGTTCAGGATGCGTCGAAGATGAAAGTGACAGCTAACACCTTCAGTTTATTCGGAATTTTAATATTCGGCCATGGGTTACCCGTGTCCGGTTCCTTTTTGACCCGGGTTTTAATAAATCGTAAATATCAAATATATAAGACTCACATAAGAGGTACTGCAGCATTTTGGTGATAAATTGTCATAATATTTATCTAAATTATGCCTAGTTTCATGGTTGTGTAACATATATCAGATGTAATCACAGAAAAATGTGTATTTTTTCTCGCTGCCCATATTACCAACCCGAAATAAACAATCGTTGATATTTTAACAGTGAAGCAAAATTATGCCGTGATTTTTGTAGCGAAGACCCAATGTATCATCCAGATTAAGACGTTTCACATCAAACGAAAATAAAGTAACGAAGAAAACTAAAAAATTCGAATTACGAAGGTGACCCGGCCCGGTTTTTACTACCCATTTTACCAACAATCGTGTAGAACTAACATAAACAGACTACAGTACTAAAATAGAAGAAAATTGTATTTAAAAAGTCACAATATATATTTTGTATAAAAATCACATAGATGTAGGGGGAAAAAATCACAATATATATTATAATATATGTATAGGGAAAAATTCATAGTATATATTTTAATTGAAAAGGGTCACATACACAAAGGGGGAGAAAATCACAGTATATATATTTTGAAAGAAAACTACATGTATGCAAGGTGAAGATAACGAACAGTGATCAGTCTCATAACTCCTATAAGCAATACAAAATAGATTGTTGGGCAAACACGGACGCCTGGACACACCAGAGGTGGGATCAGGTGCCTAGGAGGAGTAAGCATCCCCTGTTGACCGGTCACACCCGCCGTGAGCCCTATATCCTGATCAGGTAAACGGAGTTATCCGCAGTCAAACTTAGTGTGCCAGGAACGGCTTAGCAATCGGTATGAAACACGTCGGACAGCATTTGACCCAATGGTAGGTTGTATTGACGAACTAGATCGTTATAACGACCATAGAGTTTGCGAAACGCCTAATGACAGGTGCCCTATAGGTATCATTTTATGGCACTGAAGTTAAATTTCTTTGAAAAGATTTTCATAAACTTTACACTTGATTTGACAGAGGAAGGCCTGATTTATCAGATTTGTCATTGAATACATAGTTATGGGAGTAGGAACTTTTTTTGTAATATCAGTAAGATAATGATAGCACCATCTTTGATATGTAATAGCTTTAAGACTAGAAATTGTTTTGAGGGTGGATGTACCAACTGTGCCAATTCAACTACCAGATCAGATACATATAGTTCAGTGGTTAATATTCATTGTAGGTCTCTTTCTGACTTGGCAATTTTCTGTTAAATATGAGAAAGTATTTAATCTTGTGTTACAATTATCGGTATCAGTGGCCATTTTCACAAACAATCTTTGAACTAATAAATTATCAATGAATTATCATGGTTGTTATACATTGGATACCTTAAAATCTTTAATTTTTATTTTATCCTCTTTGTGGAAAGGACCACAGATCAGTCTTCATTTCATGCATATAAAATCCCTATCGTTTTTCCATGCTCAAATACATTTACCCGCATGATGATTATGTACATATGTTCACAGGGAGGACTAAGTGTTTCAATTTGTATTGTGCAATCATTCAAACATACTGAACAAGCTGAAATCGTGAATGCAATGCCACATTTTATTTATTTCTGTTACGGTAGTTCCAACTTCATGTGACTTATCAATATGAATGGTTGAGAATGAAAAAAAAAACCACTTCAGTATCAATAGTTTACCAAATTTTTTTATCCGTTGAATTAAATTCCTCTGAGAGAAATATCTCCATCCTGCGGAAAGTTTCATTTGATAAAGATTTTTTGCAAAACCCTATAGACGACATCACACGAAGATTGATTTACCTTAAATTATGTACATGTTTATCCAAATTTGATTTTCATCATCCGTATTTATAATAAGAAAGATTTCCAATATCTACAATGTAAAATGCACTTTGTAGTATCAAAGTGTAACGACCTATCCACTACCCAGCTTTAAACAAGTGGTATTTCAATTTGATTTTCATGAGACATGAGACGCAATTTTTTTTTATCCTGTATAGTGGATAACAGCATTCAAACATTCCTAAATGTTCTAGACCTTTATCATCTTTGGTACTTAGGTACTGAGTGTTACTTATCAACCCTGGTGTTTAAATACCAAAAACCTGACGACATACAATCATATAAATGAAATGGGTGCTGAAACTGTAAACAACAATTGTCTTTACAATCACATTTCTTTGGGCAAATATCACAAGACAGATGCTTGATACCTTTTCCATTTGGAATAGAATCATAGAACTGTAATATTTGAAGTCTACAGCATTATCTTTATTCTCAATGTAATTTTTCATGCCAGAATCAAGTTTGTGTGTATGTGTGTCTGCTGTTGTAAATAAGCAGATGCAAAGCTTGACAACCAGCACGCCCAAGCTGTTGAACGAAACTGTCCATATCTTTAGGTGGACCATAATTTACAATATCGTTGATGCCTTTATTATTCACCCCCATACCTGTTGCACTTATAACAATTAAGAATCGTATTGTCCCATTCTCATCATTCATGTCCTGTCTAATTGTTTCCTTCACTGTTTCAGATGTACAAGAGTGAAACATATTGACATATTCCATAACAGACTTGTCCAACACCATCAGAAATGCAGTATATATGTCTGCACAAGTTTTAATGCTTGAACAAAACACAAGTGTTCTGGTACATTCCTTTTTCTTCAGAGACAACTCCTTTAGTAACAAACCAAATGGCACTTCAATAGGCACTGTGTTTTCAATCTTTTGCAGGAATAATTTTATGTTTTCCCTATCAGGACTGTCAATAATGTCTACACAATTGTTTAGAGCAAGTCGTTTCCTGATTAATTTTCTTGCTTCCTTACTAGCAGTGGCTGTGATCACTAGGACAGGACAACTCATCAATGATCTTATCTCGCCGGTCGGTGAAAACCATTCCCTGAAAGCCTGCATATGCATTGTACTTTCTCCCCTTTAAACCAAAGTGAAATTAGAAATGAAAGAAAACTTGCGTGCAAATTGTCAACAGAAATACAAATAATGAAAATATTTGTGTTTCACGTGGGGTGAAAGATAATTAAATATGAAAAGAGGCACACAAGCCTATCATTATGGACCCCCCCCCCCTACCCATGGGATGTTGAAATTTACTACCTTATCGGGTCACCTGTCAGTGATGAGTCATGACGATTGATCTGATCGAGATTTAAGTCATTTTCTTTTAATAATTTGCATATTAACTATTTTTGAAAAAAGTTCTTAACCAATATGCTTAAAAAATTAAGACATGACCATGCTTAACTTTAAGTATATACTAAGCATATGAAAGGTGAAGATAACGAACAGTGATCAATCTCATAACTCCTAAAATCAATACAAAATAGATAGTTGGACAAACACGGACCCCTGGACACACCAAAGGTTCAGCATATAGTAAAGAGTTAACAAGTTTTATGCAAAGTGCTAAGCCATATGCTAAGTAAACTTTCAACCTGCTAAGCATGGAATTCCTACTTAAGTACTGGTATAAGCTTAAGGACTTTTAAAAGAATTCTTTTGCATACGACCTTAATTGAACTAAATGCAGATGTGAATAACATTAAGGCCAATTAAAATTAATCGATAGATACTCATCCCCACCCACCCCTAAAATAGGCCCATCCCATTTTTTCCCCCGCAAAGATTACGATTTTAGACAAACTTGGTTCCTAGTGACATGAGGGGAAAATTAAAGTTACAGATTGTTGGATTAATATCTTCTACCAAGGATTATTTGAATGTTAACTTGATTAACACTTTGTGTGATGCCTTTTGTCATTAATTGTTTTTCTCAGGAAATAAAAAAATAAATTCCTCCCATCCGCCCCATATTTTTTGTGACCCCGGATGATAATCTACTAATTAAGTTGAATTGAACTAATCTCAAGTTTGTTGTAGGGAGTATGATAAACTTCTTTCAACTATAAGTATTTAATAACAGTAGCATTTAAGCTATTTTTGTATATTCCCTATCCGCATGTCCATATCGAGTGCATTGAACAAAAACCGAGATATAACAACATATCTACATGTATAATGTAAGTCATGCGGTTTATACATAGGTAGTCCTCGATGTAAACATAAACAGTATAACAGCTAAAACAATTTCGAAATAATATCAGAATATTGAAAGTTGTTTTCTGTAAATAAATAACTATATGGTTTACCTACCAATGAACAACGGTATGGGCTTCATCGACAACAAATTATTAATAATCGGAAGGATTTAGATGATGACAACATATTCTGCCATTTGTCATTTTGTAAAATTGCTTCTGGTGAGGTGAAGAGAAATTGGTATTCACCAGCAAGGATCCCATCGTCCTCGTACGCATCTTTACCAATATATGTTGCTGTAAATCCTTTTGATATAAAAAAAAATCAGTCTGTTCCTTCATAATAGGGGACTAACAATAAGCACGTTAGTATGCCAGTTGTGGTTGGTATATGCGTTCTTAAAACAATGGAATTGTCATGAAACAGTGTGATTTTCCACCACCAGCTCTCAGGTTATCTAAAAGGCTACTGATTGCCTTTTCCTGTTGAGCACTGAGCTTCTCCACTTCAAAAACTTCTCTGACTTTCGTCAATAATGGCGCTGTCATACTCGATTGTTTTCCGAATATCATTTTGAAAGGTGTTACGTGATTGGTTGGGCTCTCCGAGTAAAGTTTACTCGGACTTGATTTGATTGGTTACTCCCGTCATGCATAATTAATGAGAAACGAGCAAAAATAGCATCAGACAACCACGGGTATGAGGGGGCGTGAGTGGACTCGAGATGATGATGGTCAATGGGACAATCCCACAACAGATGGTAGATTGTTTCTTCTTCGTTTGTACACAAATCACACAAATTTGAGTTTACTTTGCCATTTTAAACATAAAACTATTTGTAGTCAGAATGTACTGATTAATTCTGAATTGCAACCATTGTAATTTACTATTTTGTGTGGTTGGAAAGGCAGATCACATATTACTTTCCACTGTTTTTGTGTGATGTTGAAATATCTATCCCACTTGTTTTACAATTTATATCTCAATTGTCTGGGGTTGGGTATTGTCAACAAAAACGATATTGTGATATAGTGCAATATATTACCCTTTTCAAATTCCATATAAATAACCGGAATATTTAAACCAATTATTGAATAAAACCTTAACTAGTGAGTCTTGAAATAATTTTATTCAGTACTTGCCAAGAACAACAAAAAGCAAACTTAAACAAGAAAACGAATTCCTAAATGTTTTCATATTTCTGACATTTCACAACTTCGTATTACATGTAAACGTACATAGTTAAACAGGAAATTTATAGTATAAATGTTAAAACTGCAAACAGCTAATTCCGGAATAGTGCAAGAACAAAATCCGTAAAATAATAAATTTTAAGAAACTATTATAAAGAATTATTCAGCAGCTCAATACGCAGGCGATCTTTTAACATGAACGCACAGTACAGCAAGAGGGGATATCACACAGGGCCCACCGAACTTCCGGGTCCAAGGTGTAGCACCAGGGGCGGGGTTCGCCGTCTGGATTTCGGCAGTAATTAGCTTGGTCACTAAGACCATTAAACCCGTGACCATGTGGCCACTGGCTGTCCCATCTCTGACACGCATATCCGTTCTTCGTGACACTCTTCGTTCCTAAGTAACCTTTTCCTGTGGGGTCCCTGTCACTCCGACATTCCATAGCGGGCCTTCCTGTTAACAACAATATTTTTAAAACAATTGCAGTTGATATCCGTAAGCAGACAGTGATATTCATATATGAAAAGTGGACTTTGAAAGTATCCATATATTCATCTTCTATAAGTGATTGATTACAGGTGACACCCTGTAATAACACCATATAATTTACCCATGTATTTCCCCAGAGTTCGTACATAGATTTCAACACAATCACATTTCAGAATTGAAATGAAAAATCACAAGAGGACAATGGGCCTTATCAGCCACAGCCGTGTAATCTATAGACTTTACGCACGGTGTTGGGGGCTATAAATGTCGCTTTACACAATATAAAATTATATTTGTTTCCACCGACGTATAAGTAAGTTTAACTTTCCATTGTAGGCTTTTATCATTAGATAAATAGTTAAGGGGTTTTTCATTTCCCATTATGTAAACCAAATATGTAAATATAAAACGAGTAAACTTCACATATTTATAATAACTTAATTTATTGATTTCTAAATGCCAGCTTCAATACAAACTTATAAATGTTCCTTTTATGAAAGTGAGATGAGATCAAAAGTAAATTCGTGCAACTCTTGTGGCCCTGGAGCCAGATGCCTAGGAAGAGTCAGCATATCATTTGGACCGGTAACACCCTCGTAAGTCGGATAAACGGAATATTCCGTAGTCAAAATCAGTAGGTACAGAACGCCTTCACAATTAGTATAAAACACGGCAGACAGCAGTCAATCTGATGACAGGTTGTATTCGTAAAGCAGAATAATCGTAGCCTGCGACAAGGAAGATGGGACGTTACCCCTTTCCCAGATCATGTTAAAGATTTGCAAAATACATTCTTTGGTAGATTTTTATAGGTAATATACTTTGTATGGAACAATATGACGACCGAGGGTGTGTTTTTTTTTCGTCCTCAACACAAAACGAGGTCGTCACATTTTTCCCATACAAAGTCTATAACCTTTTTATCATATGCTTTCAATTTAATTTAGAAACTAACAATGATTTTATTTTTAGCAACTTCTTTATTGGTTTAACTGAGTAAAAGATGAAAAACACGAAAAATTTGAAAATTAACGACGTAGTTCCGGCTTTTGTATTGATAGTGACGTAATGCTTGCGGACCGAAATGTTTCCGGGCATATATCGTGTGATATATGCCCGCAAACGTTCAAAGAGAAAAGAAGAGGTGAAATTGAAAGTATATAAAAAAGAAAATACCTTATGATTTGATAGAGTATCTGATCCGGACCTACATCTTGATCATGGAACTTTTCCAGAGATTTTAGCAATTTATCATAAGTAAATCGTTCGTTATAATACTCATTGTTTTCATGTTTTTTGTTTTTGTGTATTTTTGTTCCAGATAAAATTTGGGCTTATGTTGTCTTTTGACGAGTTTTAGAAATAGTATTAGCTATAGATATATCTTTCTTATCTATGATTATTTAATTTTCTATCCTCAGATGTTGATATTTTGTACCGGAACCTTTTCCTTTTATTTTCCTTATCGCATTCCAAACTTTATTTATAGGAGTATGCGAATTTAGACTAGAAACACATATTTTGCAAGATTTTCGTTTATCTATATTCATGGTTCGGCGAGCCATTGCTCGATATATGCGAAAATTATTCAGAATTGAAAAAGTAGGTGATCTATTGAATAGTCTTTCTGCTTTTTTGCGAGTTTTAAATGCGTCATTGCATTTTTCTGTAAACAATGGTTGTTTGAGGTTTAAATGCTTCATTGCATTCTTCTGTAAACAATGGTTGTTTGAGTTTTAAATGCGTCATTGCATTCTTCTGTAAACAATGGTTGTTTGAGTTTTAAATGCGTCATTGCATTCTTCTGTAAACAATGGTTGTTTGAGCTTTAAATGCGTCATTGCATTCTTCTGTAAACAATGGTTGTTTGAGCTTTAAATGCGTCATTGCATTCTTCTGTAAACAATGGTTGTTTGAGCTTTAAATGCTTCATTGCATTCTTCTGTAAACAATGGTTGTTTGAGCTTTAAATGCTTCATTGCATTCTTCTGTAAACAATGGTTGTTTGAGTTTAGTAGGTCCCTACTACTTAGCCTAGTTGTGATTTGTTTAAAACTTTGTGTTAAAATACTTGGAATTTATCAACTGAGGGTATGAGGAAAAAGAAATGAGGGGGTTGTCAGTATTATTAGTAAAGTAGTGCTTCTTTATTGTGTGTACCACTATTTTGTCAAGCGACATTATCAGCGTCCAATGAAGGAATTATAAAATATGTCCATAAATATTGTTTATGGATGATGCTGTAATTGGTTTCCTTAAATCTCAAATAAATATATGTAATTAAATAATCTAAAGTGAAATTTCAATAATTTCATGATTGTTGTTTATATTTTGGTAGTACAAACTTGAACACAATGCAGGCCCTCGGCAGTAAAAAGAAAGGTAATGAACGCAACAACACTAATATAATGTTTTCCTTCAAAAAGTGACTCCTGGTTTTTCATCCAAACTCACATGCTAGGTTCATATATGAATACTTGTTAAGATATGTTTTTAATGAATTGCACATTCCCAGCATTATATTTTCCCCAGCAGCACCATTTATATTTACATTGATGATGATAGATAACACATACAAAGCAGGTGTAGGATTATTCTATTGAATTCCACAGTTTCAGTACTGCACGTACAATAAAAACATGACTTTGACTACAGATAACTCAGTTTACCTCATCAAGATATAAGGTTCACAGCGGGTATGACCGGTCGACAGGGAATACTTACTCCTCCTAGACATCTGATCCCACCCCCGGTATATTCAGGAGTCCGTGTTTACCCAACTCTCTATTTTGTGTTGCTTAAAGGAGTTATGAGATTGATCACTGTTCGTTATCTACACCTTCCATACCTATAATTTTAACTTGTAATACCTCCTATGTGCCATCAATTACATAACTAGGTATCTATGGTTTTATGTGTGGATTAGATGAAAGCAATTGAGTAAGGGTGAAGTCATAGTCTTTTCACGTGCCAGTATTTAAGTATCATTTTTTTCATTATATTGAATTAAAATGTATCCTGGTAAATGTAAAAACAGTATATATACACAAAATGAGTAATATCTATGTTTTCATATATTATTGCATGCATTAACATCTTAGACATGACGTCACGCGATTAGCCCCCTACTTTAACTAATGACAGAATAATAATGTAAAAAGTAAGATGACTATTCGTTAACAAAGTCACGTGTCTCAATGTAACAGCGTCAATTCAGAGTTTCAGGTAACCTACAAAAGCGACATACTGTTCAAAGTTCACACTTAATGAATTAAGGAATACCTAAATTAAAAAAAAAAAACACTCCAGAACAATAACAGTTTTGTTTCTGCATGGAATGAAGTTGATGCAAAATAGATAACGAGGTAATTTGTTAAAGAACTGGACAATATATGTGTCGTTGTCCTGGTTTTAAACACCGACAAGATTTACATACATAGTTGTTGTTTCTGTTCACTAGTTTACCTTCACTCAAGTCCAACACCAGGCAGGCGAGAACCGACACAGTCCATATCTAATGAAAGAAATATATAGAACCGTCACAGTCCATATTTAATTAATACACAGAACCGTCACACTCACAGTCCATATCTAATTAAGACACAGAACCGTCACACTCACAATCCATATTTAATTAACACACTCACAGTCCATATTTAATTAACACACTCACAGTCCATATTTAATTAATACACAGAACCGTCACACTCACAGTCCATATTTAATTAACACACAGAACCGTCACACTCACAATCCATATCTAATTAACACACAGAACCGTCACACTCACAATCCATATTTAATTAACACACTCACAGTCCATATTTAATTAATACACAGAACCGTCACACTCACAGTCCATATTTAATTAACACACTCACAGTCCATGTCTAATTAATACACAGAACCGTCACACTCACAATCCATATTTAATTAACACACTCACAATCCATATTTAATTAACACACTCACAATCCATATTTAATTAACACACTCACAGTCCATGTCTAATTAATACACAGAACCGTCACACTCACAATCCATATTTAATTAACACACTCACAATCCATATTTAATTAACACACTCACAGTCCATATCTAATTAACACACTCACAGTCCATATCTAATTAACACACTCACAGTCCATATCTAATTAATACACAGAACCGTCACACTCACAATCCATATTTAATTAACACACTCACAGTCCATATCTAATTAATACACAGAACCGTCACACTCACAATCCATATTTAATTAACACACTCACAGTCCATATCTAATTAACACAGAACCGTCACACCCACAGTCCATATCTAATTAATACACAGAACCGGCACACTCACAGTCCATATTTAATTAATACACAGAACCGTCACACCCACAGTCCATATCTAATTAATACACAGAACCGTCACACTCACAGTCCATATCTAATTAAGGTTGATCGATCCTCTTGTGATGTCATAGGTTTTTGCAAAATCTTTTTCTATTTAAATTTTGTACATGATTGAAATATATCTTTCAGAGGAACTTTATTCACTGAATAAAATAAAAAATTTAGTAAATTTTTGATACTGAAAAAGTTTTAATTTTCCATAGATAATCAATTATCTATAATTTTAAAAATGTTTTCAAGGGCAATAACTCCTATGCTGGAATTTCCTCTACTGCATGTCTATGACACAATGATCTCCCTAATATCCACAATTAATTTTTATATATCCTAGAATTATCAGATTTCTTAAACTGTTGACATTTAAAATTTGTCATTTCAACAAGTTTTTATTAATTTTCATCATTCTGTTCAACGAAAATGTGCAATTTTTTTTATGTTGATATATACTTTTGGTTTTGTATGTCTGACATCTTTAAAAGGGTGGCAACATACACATTTTCTTTGGTTATTGATTAGAGTAAACTATATTGAGTGGAAATTAATACAGTTTTTCCACTTTTAACCATTAATATTGATAAGTCACATGAGGATCGACCCACCTTAATACACAGAACCGTCACACTCACAATCCATATTTAATTAACACACTCACAGTCCATATCTAATTAACACAGAACCGTCACACTCACAGTCCATATTTAATTAACACACTCACAGTCCATGTCTAATTTATGATATGTGTTTGATCAGTACTGAGTATGGATGTACTTCTAGTGAGTGTGGTGTTGTGAGATTAACGTTTGATCAGTACTGTGTATGGACGTACTTCTAGTGAGTGTGATGTTGTGAGATTAACGTTTAATGAAAACGGAGTATAGATGTACTTCTAGTGAGTGTGGTGTTGTGAGATTAACGTTTAATGAAAACGGAGTATGGATGTACATCTAGTGAGTGTGGTATTGTGAGATATACATTTGATCAGTACTGTGTATGGATGTACTTCTAGTGAGTGTGATGTTGTGAGATTAACGTTTGATCAGTACTGAGTATGGATGTACTTCTAGTGAATGTGGTGTTGTGAGATTAACGTTTGATCAGTACTGAGTATGGATGTACTTCTAGTGAATGTGATGTTGTGAGATAAAAACACAATACCAATAAACAAAATATGGTAAATCTTACAGTAAACGTCCTCAAAGAATAAATAGTAATCAAAGTATGGCGTTTGTAACAACTCCAGAGTGAAGAGTATTATACGTCCCTGACAGATAATATTTAACTTAATACAATGCTAGTCCACCTACCTTTAATCCGAGCATGATGTGTTGATCACCAGATACACTGTGTGTGCATCAGCGTTGTGTTTCTTTCTTATTTATATACGCTTGAGCAGGATTTCAAGAGCTGTGATTGGTTGAAACGATAGATACTTAGGTATGATAGGAACAACCTCTGCCCACGCTATGTGTAAACCTATTGATGGAGAACTTATTTATTGTAAAACTCGCAATATTACTTTTCTATATCCTTATTAAAATTTCACGGAATACTTGTACGATTATCAACTAGTTGTACTTGGACGATAAATAAAGCACTTAGTACAAGGGATGAGATGCAAAATACTAGAGTACCACAAACGGTGCATAATACGCCCGTGAAAATGTTTGCATAGTGTATTTTTCTTAAGCCATCATTTGTAAAACTTTGCTTCAGGTAGTATCAGCCATCACCAGGCTGTGACATACTTTCTTTGCATTGTATGAATAACGAGCCTTAGCATAAAACCGTGACAGGGGGTAGATCGGCAAACCAAGAGTTCTGTGTGTAAAATTTATCCCCAAATTCGACCCAGTTTAACAACCCGTAAATATCCCTATGAAATTTTTTTTTAGAATGGTTGAGAATCAAAATCCTTGCACTATGCACATAGTTAAGATATTTACAAATACTCTAGCTTCCAAATTGAGAGGAGTTATAAAGACAAACCATGTCCTTTATTTAAAAATGGTTCAAGAATCTGTAATTTTCTCAACAATTGAAGATAATCAAAATCCTTGCCACATGCGCATCTTTCATACCCATACAAATACTCTGTAAAATAAGAAGGTCCTCACTTTAAAATCGTGGAAGGAAAAACAGACAAATCATGTACATACTATTCATGTACACACTATGCAACATTTCCTCAAAACTGACTAAGTTTAACAACCTGTAATTTTTATAAAAAATTGAAAAAGATCAAAAGTTGTGGGAGGAGTTCGCCGAACAAATTATGTACCCTCCGTATAACAATGATTTTCAAATAAAATGGCAAAACACCTGTAAGAGAGGTCAAAATTGATCAAAATTGTAACATGATCTAGAGTGATTCACAAGGAAGCTACATAGCAAGTTTTAGCTTGATACGAACCAAGGAAAATGAAAATTCGAAACAGAAAACCTCGAACGGACAGACGGACGGACGTACAGCGGTCATACCTCCGACTGAAGATGGACATATAAAAATATTTCAAATAGTTTGTGAAGTTTCAACTTTTAGTTGAATTAATCTAAATTAGTATTTACAGACAATGACAGTTGAAATACGAACAAGTTATGTTTGTAAAATATATATGCCTCCCCTCATGTGTGTCATTTGTACTCAAATCAAGAACGCGTCCTGGCCTTAACGGCACAAGAAAGCTATCAAACTGTTGTTTCTTTATTATATTTCGTCATATTATGGTGAATCAATAAAGGTAGAAACATACAGTAAATATGTAGGAATAAATAAATGCATTTGTGCACCAATTGATCATCCTGCTTGATGCAATCAAAATGTTATGCATTCATAACCCACAACAGCTGAATGCAATAATAAGCTAATAAAACAATTTAAATGCAAGATATTATCTTATTTTTTGCATTTTTATATGTATTCGTTCTTTTTATATTTAACATCAAAATTCGGTGTTTACGTCTGACAAGAAGATCAATTTTCATGAATATATTTCCTGCTGATTTCACAATACATGTAGCGGGTACACATCTGTCTAATTCAGGTGATTTCACAATACACGTAGCGGGTACACATCTAATTCAGCTGGTTTCACAATACATGTAGCGGGTACATATCTGTCTAATTCAGCTGATTTCACAATACATATAGCGGGTACACATCTAATTCAGGTGATTTCACAATACATGTAGCGGGTACATATCTAATTCAGCTGGTTTCACAATACATGTAGCGGGTACATATCTGTCTAATTCAGCTGATTTCACAATACATATAGCGGGTACACATCTAATTCAGCTGATTTCACAATACATGTAGCGGGTACATATCTAATTCAGCTGATTTCACAATACATGTAGCGGGTACATATCTACATATAACACATGTCCATAAAAGTTGAACAAAATTAAATAATAAATTGTCTTTAACATCAGATACCCATAGGTCGCAAAAGTTAAAAAATCAGTCGTCACACAAGAATATGACAGTCTAAAATTGTCATGGATTAAAAAACTTCTCTTTGATACAGCCAAGTGGCAATCTATTATAGGAGCAGAAGTTGATATAAGTAATGTTATTAAATTTGGACCGTTGTATGCTTTACAAAAACTTGAAAAATCAAAGAATATGTTTTGGAGGGATGTAATTAAATCTTGGAAATGGTTAATATGTCTTTTTGAGAGAAAAAAATCTTCTGAACGTATGGTTAATAGTGTTTTATGGTACAATGAAAACATAAAGGTAAATAGAAAAACTTTATATCTGAAAGAATGGTGTGAAAATAATGTATATACAGTTAACTCAATGTTAGATGAGAATGGAGATATCATGAATTATAATCAATTCATGGAAATGTATAAAGTAAAATCTCATTTTTTGGAATTTTTTGGTTTAAGACAAGCATTGAAGAAAGCAATGAGAGTTAATGGAATAAACCAGTTTATAAAAGTTCAAGAACCTACTATTCCCATACATATAGCCCCTTTCATATATTTTAAAAGAAACAAGAAAAAACTGTACCAAATTTTTAATCGTAGTGAAGATAAACCTACAGGTCAAAAGAAATGGGATATACAATTTGATATCTCTCAAGAAGAGTGGAATACAATTAATAAAAATGTTTTTACTATTACAAAGGATACAAAATTACAGTGGCTACAATATCGTATAAATCAAAAAATTTTAGTCACAAATTTATTTTTGTTCAAAATAAAGAAAATAGACAACGATTTATGTTCGTTTTGTGTAAAAGAAAGGGAATGAATAGAGCATGTTTTGTATGACTGTGAAAATGTTGTTTTATTTTGCAAGAATGTGCAGTCATGGTTTAGGGATTTTTTTTCAGTAAATATTGTTGTTGATAAAAAAAACCTTTTTGCTGGGTGGCTCAGAAAATGAAATGATCAATTTGATTAATTATTATTTAAAGTACTTTGTGTATGGTTGCAAATGTAGAGGCAATCCGCCTTTGTTAAATAACTTTATTACCACTTGGACAAATGTGTACAAAGTAGAAAGGCAGTTAGCATGTAAAAATGATTATGTAGATGTTTTTGAGAAGAAATGGAATACATTTCATAAATTAAAAGATTTATAGATTTTAGATCATCCAGAATATATAATATGTAATTGTATATATTAATTAGCCTATGTATATCATCGGAAGTTATTATCAATGTCATAACAGTACATTTGTTATACATTTAAAACCTTTAGTTTGTGACAACCTATTAGATTAATATTATTTTGTATAGTGTACATATGATAAGCCAGAGTAATTTCATTCCTTTCTAATTCTCTTCCTTTTTTCCTATCTTTGAATGAATGCCTATTAGAGTGGATGTGTGAGTAAATGGTAGATAAAATACCCTGTACCCCCTAGTCAGGTGGGTTTGTAAGGGCATGATGTTAAAACCCTGACTGTCATAATGTGAATAAATGTTGTATGAACCTAAAAAAAAAAAAAAAAAAAAAAAAAAAAAAAAAAAAAAAAAACAACAAAAAACAAAAAACAAACAAACATCAGATACCCTGATTAAATCTCTTCATGAACAGTTGATAACTACATCAGTCCTCATGAAAACTTATCTAAGACACAAACCAGAATGGCTAGTTATTAGTTAATTCGAGCGATTTATTTGCGCAATGTTCATGTTATGAACTCTTTTCTATTAATTGATTGTATATTGTTTATTTCACTCATAAGGAGACGTCACCATTGCCGGTGAAGGGCTATGCTCGGCGCTTACGGCCTTTGAGCAGGGATGGATCTTTATTGTGCCGATTTTTCTAGCCCACAAATAAAATATACATCTACATATAATCATTGAAGGTATGGTTCTTAAAAAACACAAAAGATGCTTTAAAAGATACTGTGCATTAACGGTAGACAATCAAAAATCAGACTTAAATGCAGAAAAAAGTTTGCCGTATTTTTTCCAAGATTTTTCATTAGCTAGACAGGCTAGTGCCGATACATTTTTTTATCAGCCAGTGGTATCGGGGCGTCCTGCAAGTTCATCTGTATAACGAATACTGAAGATTCCAATATTGTACATGTATGAGGGTTGTCGTATAACGAATACTGAAGATTCCTACGTTGTACATGTACGAGGGTTGTACCAAAATTCCGTGGACAAACGTCATTTCTCGGTTGTTTAACGTCACTGAAAAATTAAACTTTTACAACATGAAGAGCAAACAATTTTCAATAAAAATGACGTAGAAAGTTTCAATATTGATTGAGACTAGTTAGGAAATGTTTGGTTTTTTATCATAGCGAAGGTTAAAGCGGCACAATGTAAAAAATAATCGAATTAAAATAATTGAAACGGAATTACAATCTCGGAAAAACGTTGTTCATTTCATTTCTGAGAGTATATTTTTATAGAAGAGTTTTGTTCAGATAATTATTTATATACCCAGAAAATTTGATCATCATGACGTAATATTAAAATGAATTATGACATATGGTACGGCAATACACTAGTTTCGAGAAAAGAGCTCTTCTGTGTAGGAGGTGCATTTAGTGGAAGTTTGAATGCCTTAGTGGAACAGAATGGGCCTGCAGTGAGTGAAGAAGACGACAACATGTATTTAATTAAAGCGGCTTCTCTTTAAACGTGTATATATAGGGAATACAAAATACTATCGAAAACAATAGTTTACTAAAATGTCATATTTGCAAGTAATATCCTGGATATGGTACCAGATTGCCGTGTATTTAATTACTCCCTAAATACTTAACAATTACATACATGTAGATTGTGTATCAGTCGAATTCAGGTGATGAAGCTGCGTATGAGAATTTACTGAGCAGATTCACTTATGAAGTGATGAGTTTTTGTTTCACTCCCGCATGTAAACAAATTGTTTTGCGCCTTATTATGTACAAGAGTTCACCAAAGGGAAATAACGCGGACGTATCTGGAAACCGGTCTATTAGGAGGTGCAAATGTCCAGCAAAGTGGCGACGGTAGCATCAAAAGCGGCGCACCAAGAAGTCAATAAAATTCTGCACGGAACTGGGCTTGAACCCAACGGAGATTCACAAGGAGTTGAAATTGACAGAATCGCACAGAAATATTTCTCGTTCCCAAGTGTTCAAATAGCACAAGGTATTTTCTGGAAAATATGAGGACAGTACGCCAGGAAAGAGAGGCCGGTCGAAGGAAATTGATGAAAAACGGTAAAATTACTGGATGACACTATTCGGGAAGACATACGCCGGACCGTACAAGAGATTGAAGAAAGTTTGGGAATCAGCAAATCGTCTGCTCACCTCATTCTATCGATATGGTATGTGAACATTGGATATCTCCGCTTTTAAAAAATGAAGAAAAGCAAAGTAGGATTTCATGTTGAAGGATAAACACCGCGAGGACATTTTGATGTCGCAAGTTGCGCCGCCGAGCGCAACCTAATTGTAAAATAATTAATTTTCTCAAAACAATTAAATGAAGTTTAATTTCTAAATTTCGGGAAATAGTTAACAACGGTACTATTAGTAATTTATAGCAGTTCTTATGAAAATGAATTGACATTTTAAAAGTTATAAGCCACGGAATTTGGGGACTGTCCTCATATATTATGAACATCTTTCGTTCTCTGAACTCCCTCGACATACATGTTCTAGTACTTGTAAATTTAAGATTATCTGAGGCACATCTGCTGAGTTAAAAATAATTTG
>NC_079171.1:52582850-52635350 GCF_947568905.1 Ostrea edulis
TCAGTCTTATGTTAACTACTGTACATTACCTATAACTGTATATCAATCAGTCTTATGTTTAACATGTACGTAGTTAACTACTGTTCATTACCTATAACTGTATATCAATCAGTCTTATGTTTAACTACTGTTCATTACCTACAACTGTATATCAATCAGTCTTATGTTAACTACTGTACATTATCTATAACTGTATATCAATCAGTCTTATGTTTAACTACTGTACATTACCTATAACTGTATATCAATCAGTCTTATGTTAACTATTGTACATTACCTATAACTGTATATCAATCTGTCTTATGTTTAACTACTGTACATTACCTATAACTGTATATCAATCAGTCTTATGTGTAACTACTGTACATTACCTATAACTGTATATCAATCAGTCTTACGTTTAACTACTGTACATTACCTATAACTGTATATCAATCAGTCTTACGTTTAACTACTGTACATTACCTATAACTGTATATCAATCAGTCTTATGTTAACTACTGTACATTACCTATAACTGTATATCAACCAGTCTTATGTTTAACATGTACGTAATTAACTACTGTACATTACCTATAACTGTATATCAATCAGTCTTATGTTTAACATGAACATAGTTAACTACTGTACATTACCTATAACTCTATATCAATCAGTCTTATGTTTAACTACTGTACATTACCTATAACTGTATATCAATCTGTCTTATGTAAACTCTGCACATTTCCTAAAACTGTATATCAATCAGTCTTATGTTTAACATGTACGTAGTTAACTACTATTCATTACCTATAACTGTATTTCAATCAGTCTTATGTTTAACTACTGTACATTACCTATAACTGTATATCAATCAGTCTTATGTTAACTACTGCACATTACCCATAACTGTATATCAATCAGTCTTATGTTTAACTACTGTACATTACCTATAACTGTATATCAATCAGTCTTATGTTTAACATGTACGTAGTTAACTACTGTACATTACCTATAACTGTATATCAATCAGTCTTATGTTAACTACTGCACATTACCCATAACTGTATATCAATCAGTCTTATGTTAACTACTGTACATTACCTATAACTGTATATCAATCAGTCTTATGTTAACTATTGTACATTACCTATAACTGTATATCAATCAGTCTTACGTTTAACTACTGTACATTACCTATAACTGTATATCAATCAGTCTTATGTTAACTACTGCACATTACCCATAACTGTATATCAATCAGTCTTATGTTAACTACTGTACATTACCTATAACTGTATATCAATCAGTCTTATGTTAACTATTGTACATTACCTATAACTGTATATCAATCAGTTTTATGTTTAACATGTACCTAGTTAACTACTGTACAATACCTATAACTGTATATCAATCAGTCTTATGTTTAACTACTGTACATTACCTATAACTGTATATCAGTCAGTCTTATGTTAACTACTGTACATTACCTATAACTGTATATCAACCAGTCTTATGTTTAACATGTACGTAGTTAACTATTGTACATTACCTATAACTGTATATCAATCAGTCTTATGTTTAACATGTACATAGTTAACTACTGTACATTACCTATAACTGTATATGAGTCAGTCTTATGTTTAACTACTGTACATTACCTATAACTGTATATCAATCAGTCTTATGTTTAACATGTACATAGTTAACTACTGTACAATACCTATAACTGTTTATCAATCAGTCTTATGTTTAACTACTGTACATTACCTATAACTGTATATCAATCAGTCTTATGTTTAACTACTGTACAATACCTATAACTGTATATCAATCAGTCTTTTGTTAACTACTGTACATTACGTATAACTGTATATGAATCAGTCTTATGTTAACTCTGCACATTACCTAAAACTGTATATCAATCAGTCTTATGTTTAACATGTACGTAGTTAACTACTGTACATTACCTATCACTGTATATCCATCAGTCTTATGTTTAACTACTGTACATTACCTATAACTGTACATCAATCAGTCTTATGTTAACTACTGTACATTACCTATAACTGTATATCAATCAGTCTTATGTTAACTACTGGAACTTACCCATAACTGTATATCAATCAGTCTTATGTTTAACATGTACGTAGTTAACTACTGTTCATTACCTATAACTGTATATGAATCAGTCTTATGTTAACTACTGTATATCAATCAGTCTTATGTTTAACTACTGTACATTACCTATAACTGTATATCAATCAGTCTTATGTTTAACATGCACATAGTTAAGTACTGTACATTATCTATAATATTATATCAATCAGGCTTATGTTTAACATGTACGTATTTAACTACTGTACATTACCTATAACTGTTTATCAATCAGTCTTATGTTAACTACTGTACATTACCTATAACTGTATATCAATCAGTCTTATGTTAACTACTGTACATTACCTATAACTGTATATCAATCAGTTTTATGTTAACTACTGTACATTACCTATAACTGTATATCAATCAGTCTTATGTTTAACTACTGTACAATACCTATAACTGTATATCAATCAGTCTTATGTTTAACATGTACATAGTTAACTACTGTACATTACCTATAACTGTATATCAATCAGTTTTATGTTAACTACTGTACATTATCTATAACTGTATATCAATCAGTCTTATGTTAACTACTGTACATTACCTATAATTGTATATCAATCAGTCTTATGTTTAACTACTGTACATTACCTATAATTGTATATCAATCAGTCTTATGTAAACTCTGCACATTACCTAAAACTGTATATCAATCAGTCTTATGTTAACTACTGTACATTACGTATAACTGTATATCAATCAGTCTTATGTGTAACTACTGTACATTACCTATAACTGTATATCAATCAGTCTTATGTTTAACATGAACATAGTTAACTACTGCACATTACCTATAACTGTATATCAATCAGTCTTATGTTTAACTACTGTACAATACCTATATCTTTATATCAATCAGTCTTATGTTAACTACTGTACATTACCTATAACTGTATATCAATCAGTCTTATGTTTAACATGTACGTAGTTAACTACTGTACATTACCTATAACTGTATATCAATCAGTCTTATGTTTAACTACTGTACATTACCTATAACTGTATATCAATCAGTCTTATATTTAACATGTACGTAGTTAACTACTGTACATTACCTATAACTGTATATCAATCAGTCTTATGTTAACTACTGTACAATACCTATAACTGTATATCAATCAGTCATATGCAACAAGTTATCTCTACAGTATGTGCAGTTTGTTATTTAATGTGCAACAAAATCGTTCGTTATGCTTACGGTTTCACTCTTGGCGGTGCATTGTGGGAATACGTCCGGTTTATTTTTATTGGATCCATCAAGCCAAATTTTACGACTTTAAGCTGTTCAGTTATTTTAAAATTACGATTTCAAGGTAAATAATTTACTTTTATATTTGCTAATGAATTGTTCTTATATTGTCTTTGTATTAACTTTACTACCTAAAACAATACACAACGCTAACATACATTGCCTGATAGTCAGTCGTGATTGCTGGACGCATGTAATATATTGTATTCTAAATACACAATAAAACACTCTACAGAAAGAAACATAACGCTTTCTTCAAAATACAGAAAATAAAACACCCCATAACTCAATATACAGAAAATACAACACCTTATAACACAATATACAGAAAATGCAACACCTTATAACCCAATATACAGAAAATACAACACCTTATAACACAATATACAGAAAATACAACACCTTATAACCCAATATACAGAAAATATAACACCTTATAACTCAATATACAGAAAATATAACACCTTATAACTCAATATACAGAAAATACAACACCTTATAACACAATATACAGAAAATATAACACCTTATAACTCAATATACAGAAAATACAACACCTTATAACTCAATATACAGAAAATACAACACCTTATAACTCAATATACAGAAAATACAACACCCCATAACTCAATATACAGAAAATACAACACCCCATAACTCAATATACAGAAAATACAACACCTTATAACACAATATACAGAAAATATAACACCTTATAACCCAATATACAGAAAATACAACACCTTATAACTCAATATGCAGAAAATATAACACCTTATAACTCAATATACAGAAAATACAACACCTTATAACTCAATATACAGAAAATACAACACCTTATAACACAATATACAGAAAATATAACACCTTATAACTCAATATACAGAAAATAAAACACCTTATAACTCAATATACAGAAAATACAACACCTTATAACTCAATACATGTATACAGAAAATACAACACCTTATAACTCAATATACAGAAAATACAACACCTTATAACTCAATATACAGAAAATACAACACCTTATAACTCAATATACAGACAATACAGCACCTTATAACTCAATATACAGAAAATACAACACCTTATAACTCAATACATGTATACAGAAAATACAACACCTTATAACTCAATATACAGAAACTACAACACCTTATAACTAAATATACAGAAAATATAACACCTTATAACTCAATATACAGAAAATATAACACCTTATAACTCAGTATATAGAGCACAAGCAATACCTCAAGTTATAACAACTTTTTAAAGAACTCAGTACCCCCTTTACATGGCATTAATGCCGACCAGGAAACAACTGGAGATAAAACGATGATAATCGCCAAAAAAGCCTCTAGTCTAGAAAACCTGTGTCCATTGTCGCTACATGAAGGGTGTTGTGAACGGACCTCACAACTAATTTGTATATTTTACATTATAGTACGAATGAAAACGATAGGATTTTATTATTCATTAAAGTTTCGTCGATCTTGTGAAGAGTGACGGTTAGAAGTGAATACCTGAATTACATTTCGAAAACCTGTATTCTATTATTCGCAATCTATTGGCTAACAATGGACCATTCCATTTTACAATGTACTGTGTCATCAATACAACACTTTCCCACTATTACTAAGGAAACGCGGGAAAATATAAGTCTTAACTTTACTACCATTATAAAACAATACACAACGCTAGCATTCAATGCCTCAATCCGTGATTGCTCCAGAAAATACAAAGAAGGAGTGCACACGACTGTGAAAGAACATTCCTGTAACTCCAGTGATAATGACATCATAAGGCGTTTTCCCAAAGTATAATTTACTATATAGCCATCTTTGGCAGTGTTACTCTTTTATCTACCATGTATTGTCAACATCCGTCATCAACATTTGAGTTCGCTGCGGCAGTCGCCTTACTTGCCCTTAAAGAATGAATTCCAATATTAACATGTTCACCGACAACTGTCTTTAACAGAGACAGAATATTGCTTCTAGTTGCTGTATAACTTAAATTGTTTTGTTTTTATAAATTAATTTACAACCATCTTTTGACTTGAAAATTGGTCTAAATAAGAAAAATTACTTGTCATGGATTGCACCCAAAATATCAAATTCCATTTACATTCCTACAATTGCTTTGGGTTTCACATATTCATCTTCTACAGATAAGGTTCTGACAGATTCATGAAAATTTTCTATATTCATATCACTGAATGTTGATTCACTTATACTGCTATCAAAATATTGCAATGGTTTAGTTGTACATGCATTATATACACTCTACCCAATTCTATCGTCATGCTTTTTACTTTAAGTAACTTTATTTGTTTATGTCTTCGTTTCTTGCAAGGAACAACAATAAATTTCAATATGGTAAATGGAATAAAAGTTATTGGTAAACAAGATGTGTTTGTGAAACACAAGTGCCCCCGATAATGACCAATTCCGAAGATGGCGAAGGTCACAAGGACAAATATCTTTTTACCAGTAGAAAGATCCTGTCACAAGTAATGCTCATGCACAATATGAAAGCTCTAATATTTACCATTTAGAAGTTAAGACCAATGTCAATTTTTTTAAAACTAGGTCAAATGTCAAAGTCAAAAGGTCTAGTACCAACGGAAAGGTCTAGTCATAAGGAATACTCATGTGAAATATCAAAGCTGTCTCACCTACTGTTCAAAAGTTATTAGCAAGGTTAATGTTTCAGATAGAATTACAGAATGACAGATTTACAGAAAGACAAACGGGACAAAAACAATATGCCTCCCGATCTTCGATCTCGGGGGCATAAAAAGTGAGTAAAATATTTTCTTTCTGCAATCAATATTCCCTTTCACCTGATTTGAATTCAAATTCAATGTGTGATTTTTATATGTACCAATAGAAATAGGTATAATTTCTCCAATGGCTCTGAGTGTTAAGCATATACTTAGAATGTGGTACTTCACCTACAACTGACGACGTCTCAATATGAGTGAACAAGAGGCCCATGGGCCTTAACGGTCACATGAGTGTGCACGTTATTGGTATTGATTGAACAGTTATTTTGTATCAAGTTATAAAAGATTATTTGTAGAATACATATTAGAGAAAACAATTTCAAGGATTTGTTTTACATACCATCTTATCAAGTGCTGGTCTGGTCATTTAAATAATGTATTGGTTGATTGATTGAGGTTTTCCGCCACACTTTTTTATTGGTGGAAGAGAGAACCCAGATACAATGTACCTGGAAAGAGACCACCGACCTTCCGAAAGTAAACTGGGAAACTTACCGGCGCGAGCAGGATTCGAACCCGCGCCGAGCAGAGGTGAGAGGCCGTGTGATTTTGAGGTTGTTGCTCTAACCACTACGCCACGGAGGCCCCGCGCTAATGATGTATTGGTAAAAGTCAAAGTGAAAATTCTTTATCTTGCAAACGCCTAGACGGAGGGGCCCTCCGTTTTTAAACTCGTACTGAAAACACAGACCCGTGACTTTCATTTCTAAACACACTCTTTCTTTCTTCCTATCTAAGCACTTTTTACACCATTTCTCTTGCAATGAACACATTCTGTATATCTTTCTAATGATCCTTTCATTTTGTTCTAACCACTTTTTTTTTCTTCGTTTGCTAATACAAATGTTTCTGCATGAAAAGGATGTCATGCAATGTTAAAATAACCATCAAGTGAGTACAATTACTTAATTTTTAAATGACTTGGCTATGATATATTTTCAAACTTATTGAATTAAAAGAAACGTAGATAAATATGTTATGAATCTGAAATTATACTTCTGAAATAGAAACCAACATGTAAAATAATAATAATTAAATTACTGATCTCAAAAGAAACTTATATTTTTTTTAAATACATGTATTTGTTTTAATGCTAATGTTATCCGATTGTCAGAAAAAGATACACGAGATGACTCACACAGTCATTTAACATTCGAACCTCAGCATGATGTGGAGAAAAACACGAGTAGTTTAAAAAAAGTGTACATTGTCTGTACCATCAAAACCTGCCAATGTTTGGACGTTATTTGATTTTTAGAAATCGTGTGTATTGTTTTTAAAGATAGACATGTTTTTTACGCTTGAGCACTATCGTCCAACGGGAATCTGAGAATGGGTAGAAGTTTTGAAATAAAATTGCTATACAATGAGTTTCAGATTTTGTTTTAAGTCCTGGGAGGATACTGACGGGTGTTACTACACTTACAGAAAAAAAAGCATCATGTTTCAATGTGGTTATTGTGAATTAATGTTTCATGATTATTACAGCATGGCCGAACACGAAAAAGTTTACGAACGGAATATCAACAATGGTATTTCAAATTCTGCAAGGTAAGAACAGATTTTATTTATATCTATACACACAAACACGCACACACATGCATGAGAACATTAAGAAACCTATTGGTTAAAGGGGGGCAATTCTGACAAATATTGATATCCGGGGTGAACTCAAGCATTACCTGCTTCACTTTTCCTTGTACGAAGTGATATGGCAAACCAAACACAGAAATGTGTAGTAAAGAGACATGTATCGCAAAAGTAATACGGTGTTTTCACGTGTACGTACTTGTACTTGCATCGAATAGTTAAGTACATAGGGTACCTGTAAAGTGCGAAACGAAATCGAAACGAAATCTACCGAAACAAAACGAAATCTACCGAAACGAAACGAAACCCACCGAAACGAAACGAAACCTACCGAAACGAAGCAGATTGTTTAACCGAACTCTTTTAATTATAATAATTAAAAATGGTATCTTAGGCCCCTGTGAAAGTTACCACATATAAATAAAATTCGCCTCCCCTTTGATGTAGGATTTCGGCTTGACTGATACAAAGTTTTAAAAGTTGGAGAGGGGGAAGGGGGGAGTCAGCACAATGTACATATCGTAAGTTGATTAAATTTCATGTGCAATTAGTTTCGGATCCATAAATTTCAGAACGGGGGATTACAATTTCAGAGGTCTGAGGAAACACACTAATCGAGGGGTGGGGTCGACGGCGTTGGATCCGCCTTTGGGTATAGATACATTATTTGAAGAAGCTGGTATCTGAGAAAGTTGAAAGCAGGAAGAACTCTTAACCCCTTATTTTATCTCTAACTGCTGAGGTGCGAGTACTTTCAATAATGGAAAAACATTAAATGGTATACCATATTATATGAATGCAATTCGGTAAGATTTATATACATGTATTATTAAACATTATTATTGATATGTAGTGAGTCTAAAGATAACTCTGTATATTTAGGATGTTGCTAAGACGGGGAATTGAAAACGGAAATGTGTTATGCAATAATATCAGGAGGAGGTCGGCATTTTGTAAAATCAAAAGGCTTATGAACAAGGGAAGCAGAAATTACAAAGAGAACGGGAGGACATACTCAGAATCCACCGTTTGATATACTACATACAAATACACAATATCCACATGTATACGTAGATTTGTCTTTAGAGCAAAAAATACTGAAACATGTATTATGCCCAAAGGTGGATCCAACACCGGCGACCCCACCCTCGTTTAGTGTGTTTCCCCAGACCTCTGACTTATAAGACTGTAACCCTCCGTTCTGAAATATATGGACCAAAATTAATTACACATGATATTTAATCAACTTCGGATACGTACTTTGTGCTTAATCACCCCATCCCCCCCCCCTTCCAACTTTTAAAACTTTGTATCAGTCAAGGCGAAAGCCTACATCAAAGGAGAGGCGAAATTTATTTATATATGGTAACTTTCACAGGGGCCTAAGATACCGTTTTTAATTATTATAATTTAAAAAATTCGGTTATATAATCTGTTTCGTTTCGTTTCGGTAGGTTTCGTTTCGTTTCGGTAGATTTCGTTTCGTTTCGTTTTGATTTCGTTTCGCACTTTACAGGTACCCAAGTACATAGCACGTTTATCGTCAACAAATATATCGGTGATGATATACAATGATGTAATAGTTTTTAAAAATGAAATTGAAGATATATTCCTTTTGATGAAAAAACAATTAGAGAGTTAGTGTACATTTTATAACCTTGACCTTTGACCTTGAAAAAGAATAGACATCTTCCTTTCATAATGGTGATCAAATGTACCAAGTTGTAAAATCCTGGAGCTTACGGTTCGGTGGGTGTGTGTGTGTGTGTGTGTTTGTGATCTACTACCATTACAACACTGCAAGTCTGGCTTTTGATTGGCTGAATTAGAGTAACCGTTTCATTATAGTCATTTGTATGGGAATATGTGCTCATTTACAAGTTTTATAATGCTTCTGGCAAATATTAGGTTTCCATTTATTTGTTTCTTAAACTGAGAAAGAGGTTGTTGGAAAAACAAATTTGATATCATTTTAGATAAACTAAGGAGAAAGAGAAAGACTTTGCTTAAGAAGTTTGAAGAAGATATGAACATTGCTGAGAAAATTAAAACCGACAGACTAGCCATGCCGTTAAGTGGACTTTCCCCAGAAGAAGCTGGATAAAATGATGATTCTAACTTAAGTGATGCTGGTAATGGTCCAAGGTATGTTCCTTCAGTTGTCCCAGAAATGGTAAAAAAAAAAAAAACACCACACAGACATAATAGAGAATGTTATTACCGTTGAATTGTCTGCAGTGGATCCCCATGTTCAGGAATGTCCACCATCCTCATCCACAACATTAGAGAGTAGCATACAGAAAGAGGAACCATCTGATTGTGTTTCTACATCAGCAAGTGATACAACAAGAGACCCACAGGCCTTATCGGTCACCTGAATACTAGTGAAAAAGTATTACTACTTCCATGGGATATGAAATCTAGAAAAAATTTCCTGTTTTGAATATCTAAGTTAAATTCTAATGTTCAGCAACAGTATAAAACAAGATGTGTTCTTAAAACTTCACTGCCCTCAAAAGTCCATACACTGATGAAAGGCTTTAAATAATAGGTGTATTAAGATTAATGAAGTATTTTAAAAGCATTTTAGTTGAACATATATTAGAAATACGAGGGTTGTCCCAAAATTCCGTGAACTTATAACTTTTAAGGTATTGATTTAATTCATAAAAACTGTTATATATTACCAATTATACCATTGTTGACCAATACCCAAAATTTGCACTTTTATTGACCTTTTTGAGAAAATTAATTATTTGCTCGGTGACGCAACCTGCGACGTCAAAATTTCCTCGCGGTGTTCGCGAGTCTGATCGAGGAAATCCTTCAAACATAAAATCCTTTGATTTTCTTCATTTTAAACCCGAAGTACCAAACGTGAACATACCATATGAATTCATGAATTATCCGATAGACTGCGGTGAACAGACGATTTGCTGATTCCCAAAATTTCTTCGATCTCTCGTGCGGTCCGACGTCTTTTATCCCGAATAACGTCATCATTTTGCAACACCAAAGCAGTAAAAGCGGCAAAAATGCACTTCAAAATGATATTGTACACTTTTAAATTCCCTACACTGATTTGAAATATTTCATAAACCTATGTAAATTCTCCTTGGCAAATCTGTTGGGATTTCTGTGACACAAGTAAACTTTAATCTATGTATTTTTAACTTTTATGTCCGTCGGAAGGGACGTTAAACGGCGTTCTGTGTCAAGGATCGCAACCCCCTTGACACGCTAAAGATCGCTTACCTGATATTCGGAAAAGAGTAGGCTCACTGGCGGCCGTCAGGGAAAATCAAAACACCCACAACCAAACATATTCCAATTAGTTAACCGCCATAAAATGGCTGAAATATTGCCAAAATGGCGTAAAACCATAACCAATCAACCATTTCTCCCCTTTTTGTAATGGCTGCAACATAAATGAAACATGCAACTAAAAGCTTCATTCGTGTGAACAGAGTGGTGTTTCGGATTACTTCAAAAGGGTTGTTTTTACTTCCGAATGCCCTACCCAGTCAGCGATATCAAGCATTTCAAAGTTTCATTGAAAGATTTCAATCTTCAGAGAAAGAGAGAGACAGATGTGTTTCTAGGAGCCGTGTGAAAAAGAGAAAAGTGACTAACCTTGTTTTTCTTCTTTCTTGGGCCTTTCATTTGTCTTGATTAATAGTTTTCAATATTTGTGTGTTTAAACGCAATAATATTTGCGTTTAAACGCAATCCTCTGCGTTTAAGTGCAATAATTTTTGCGTTTTAACAAAATGATTTTGCGCGAAAACGCAATAATATTTGCGTTTAAACGCAATCTTTAAGTGCAATAATTTTTGCGTTTCCACAAAATCATTTTGCGCGAAAACGCAATAATATTTGCGTTTAAACGCAATCTGCTGCGTTTAAGTACAATAATTTTTGCGTTTCCACAAAATGATTTTGCGCGTAAACGCAATAATTTTGCATTTAAACGCAAACTTTTGCGCTTAATTACAATAATCCTTTCCTTTAAACGCAATAATCATTGCGTTCAATCGCAAACTTTTGTATTTAAACGCATTTTTGGCGATTAAATGCAACGATTATTCGTTTAAACGCAATAAAAAAATATTTCTATGTACTGGCCTCAACGGGTTTCCGTATAAAGCAACATTAATTTTTATACAATCCCCCATAGACATTTTAAACCAAACTTGCTTTCAATCGAACTAGATATTTAAAAGATAGTAGTATTTTTTAAGATAACTTAATTTGAATATAGTTCTACACCTGGTGTAATCTACATTTAAGTATCACATCAAATTTTAAAGCAAACAAGTCTGATGTGTATAAAAGGTTTGAATCACCAAAGAGAGAAAGAGAGAGAGATGTCTTTCTAAGAGCCCATTGAAAAGAAAAGTGACTAACTTTGTTTTTCTTCTTTCTTGGGCCTTTAGTGTTGAACCGGAAGAGATAAAGCGGGAAATAACGATTAAAACAGAATCAATAAAACCTTAGGTGAAATTTACGATCCATAGTAAGAGGAATTAACCCAAGTACGGATCCAGGAATTGCGGTTACTGGGGGTGCCACTTTATGAGGCTGGGGGCCGCCTTAAGGCTCCCAGTGGGTCCAGGATTTTACAGATTTTATAAGGCTTGAAATATATAATTTTTAATAAGGCGAAATTAATAAAATGACGCAAATTTTAAGGGTTTAGGGGGAAAATTAAGTTCTCCCAATAAAGTATTCAAGAAATCAAAAGATTTTATCATTTATTTCTCCGGGAGTGGAAGAAAATATTGCTTCTTTTATCGTTTAGTATATTTTTCTAAAGAAGACACCACGATTTACCTTAAATTTGAAAATTTCCAGGGGGGGGGGGGGGGGGGGGGGCGGTTGCGCCTTCCCCTTAAATCCGCCACTGAATTAACCTATTTATTTTATAATATATGAAACAGCTAAAAGGCTAACGGAAAATTTATGCTTGAATTGAATGAAAAGGTCATCTCATTATCAATCTAAATATATAGTTTAGAAAGAAACTGTCAGAATATGCAGGCACTTTGAAGTATGGACACTACTACCCCCCCCCCCCCTCTAATTTTTTGCGGCGATAATTTCTCCGAAATGTGTGCATCCCTTGTCTATCCCATTCCAATTTCGATTTTTGTAATCATTTCACATAAGCTTTAGAGATTGAAATTATTGCAGCAAAAACCAGGAGGGGGGGGGGGGGTATAAATTTAGTAGTGTTCACACTTCAAGTGCCTGTGGTTAGGATTGGAGTGCTGCGTTCACTAAGTCTCTGTTACAAAATAATAAATCAAACACGATATGTTTAACTTGTTGACTTAATAAGAGCATGAATTGTAATGATAAAAATTTATACATACATGTACCACACTCCCTGTTATAAGTTGGCGGGTTTAAGAGGTCCCCCCCCCCCCCTAAAATTTTCAAATTCAAGGTAAATCGTGTTATCTTGTTTAGCAGAATGTACTAAACGATAAACGCCCCGACCTCCTGCCTCTTAAAGTGCCGCCCCCTCCCCCGTACCCGCAAGTCCTGGGGCGCATTTTACAAAAGAACTTACGACTTACGACAAACTTTACATATTGGAATTTTCAACTTTATTGTAAATCATTTACTCCGAATGCAAAATATTTTTTAAAGAAAATATTGAAAATTTAGCCTCAGAAAAGTTTTAATTCATTCATTTAAAGTAATAACTGTATAATACAATTTAAGACTTGCGACTTTGTCGTAAGTTGTTTTGTAAAACGGGCCCCTGGATCTGCTCCTGGCATGTGCATGTGGGTTATGACGATTTGCCACCGGGGGGGGGGGGACATATAAACCATATGTGTTCATTTCATTCCCCCACCCATAGGTGTAGCTGCTTGCTAACATCTCTGTCAATGCCAACATTTCAAAATTCTTGTAAGCTGGTATATTTTTGACAATTTCGATGTGTATATTCGACCCTCCTGAACGCATTTTTCTTACACTTTATAAAATATCTTCATTTGTTTTGCCATGACTGACTCAACATGGAGCAATACCGGAAACACTCCTTGTAAACTACAGGAGTGGGTATAAACCGAATCCGTTAATAAAAATTCCGGAGAGGACACATATAATTGTCATCAATATTGCCATTCATATTTCTAATCTCTCTCTCTCTCTCTCTCATTTTTTTTTGGTTGCAAAAATGATGTGGACGTTTGTGCGTACAAACGTACGCCTGGCTAAGCGCTTGAGAGCGTTCGACCCGCATGCGGAACCGGGGTTCGAAACCCGGCCGCGACAAACCTAAGTCGTTAAAAACAGGTAGTGACAGTCCCATCGCCAAACGCTCGGTATCGGGTGTGAATGTCACGGGTCGTCGGAGATGACCTTAACAACGGATGCTCCGTGTCACAGTAGGTGTGGCACGCTAAAGAACCCTCACTGCTCAATGGCTGTAAGCGCCGAGCAAAGGTCTAAATTTGAAGACCTTTACCGGTCTTGGTGACGTCTCCATATGAGTGAAAACTTCTCGCGAGAGACGTTAAACAAGATACAATCAATCTACAATCATCTGTACATGACTCTGACCACTAAACAAATTATGGGAAGTTTGATACGCATTAATAAAGTTCAACAAAATTCTAAGTACGTGCACCTGAAAATATTGATTTACCATGTACATGATTGACTTACATGCTGTATTCGACGGGTTTGCTGCAAATCTTACTCACAAAGTAAACAATGTCCAAGTAGGAAGTTAATTTCAAACTTATCACATTGTAATAAACAGAGAAATGATATGGAAACATTCATAAAGACTTGAAGTGTGTTTCAATTAAGGAAACAATATATAGATGGAGAACGTAATATGAAAAAAAGATCTTTTGTCCGTGAGGGATTCGAATCCCGTCGTTTAAAAAGACAACAGTACTTCTTCACATGTTAAATTCTCCGACCTTATTCAATGAACCACACAGTAGACCATAACTTGTAATGGAAAAGTAACGTACAGGTGAATTTGAAAATGATGTCAGTGAAATCGTTTCGAAGTTTTTGCAATTTGCAAACCCCCAAAAATGCCTTCGTGAAACAAAATTTCAAAGCGTCAGTTTCTTAGTGGAAAACTCCAGGAACATGTTCATGCTAAATTCATTTGGTTTCACGGAGACAGTTTCTCTTAAGTTCCAATTGGTTTTACAATGTATCATATATTTGAATAATCTAATTTTGTCAGTCTTTCACACAACATCTTTAGAGAACTGAACAGGAGACGTGCAACACCTTATTGAGTTAATCTTAATCAGAATACCACCACCACCCCTTAGCTATATTAATCATTCCAATTCTTAGATTCCGTTCCGTTATCTTTACCTCGTTTTAGCAACACCTCCTAACTTCCAATTTTTCTTCCGTTTGCCCCCCCCCCCCCCCCCTCCCACTTTGATGGTGATACGTGCGTGCGTGTTAGCCTATCAATAAAAAACAACAACAAAACAACTCACAGTCACGGTGTGGACGTCACGTATAGGTCTACATTTACATGTACCAACTGATTGGATAATACAAACTCTATAAGTCCGCGTGGTTATACTGAGTAAGAAACGTCATGTATAGATCTAAATGTAGGGGTAAGTTTTACTTACCAATTTTACATGTGAAACAAACTGATTGGATATTACAAAGTTATACTGAATAAGATGATAATAAAATAGACACTTTTATTATGTTTTATTACATTGATATTCAGCACTATATATACACGATGAAATTTCAATGATATAACACTATTCAATGTTGTTACAATGTACTAGCAGTGTTATCCGCCCCTGAGAAACATTGACACATAATGAAATATACAGCCTCACACTGAAACAGAGTTCTATACCAGTCTAATTGATTTGGTTATCACTGGAAATGAAAATGTTATACATGAAATTAACCAGGCTAAGTCTGAGCAAGTGTCTGTATCCTGTAAACTGATGCTTGTTGAATTTTATGATATGGATCTTGTTCTAATGAATACTGATAGGAATTTAAGGCCCCCACATAGTCCCCACACACGTGTTGACAGATCCCTAGTATCTGATATGATATGTCTCTGAGGTGTACAGGGACATGGACCCCGACATCATAGAGTAGCAGAGTCTGGAGGTTCTGTAGAGCTTGGTGAGACTCTAGTGTATGACGTAATCTGTGGTGATTCAGTACTGACAACATGTGTAACATCACTAGAGGTGGGATGTGTAATAAAGGCACAACATTCCTGTAACTGACTGTCTGTTCTAACAACAACTCATCAATGTAAGTGAAATCACTGTCTAGTACAATGTCACTCACTACAGCCTTTCTCATTTTATCACTCAGTGACACTCCCGTCATGGCGCGTCTGTACATCTCTACATTGACATTATTAAAATACATAACATAGGGTACTGACATCCTCTCGTGTGCTCTCTGTAAACATCTCAGTGATTGTTCATACCTACACGTTCTGTAGTAGTACATAGCTAGATACAATATATCTGACACATAACCTATCTGTGATGCTATCTTTAACATGTGACAGATTTTATCAGATATACATGTGATACTTTTGTTATGTGTATCTGTGTACTTAACCATGTACCAGGCAGTGTGGCATAGTACCTCTGACGTCATCCTTTGAATACACACTAGCTGACATGGACTTTGTCTTGTCCTAACTAAATTTTCAATGTTCATCATGTAAGTAGCAAAATCTTCCATGCTTTTTATTGAAGGTGTTAATTTATATATTTCATAAAAAACCTGCATGTCTAATCTATGACTGGGTATGATACTGTCTCCATCTGTTCTTACTGTCAATGTTCTATTTAATATGGCTTGCATGAGGTAAGATCTAAGTGTAGGACTTAACAGAAGACATGGTATCCCCTTACAGTACAAATCATATAACTGATTAAACAATGCGTTCTGTGCTGCTCCTGTCACTTTAACTCTGAACATGTTGTTCTGGGGAATGAAGAAATTGGGACACTCGCCTCTCATTACCCAGTAAATGAGCAATTTAAAACACTGCCAAAAATTTGACAGTAAATTATCGGGAGTCCATGTCAAGGAAGCATCCTCCCGAATAACCCAAAATAGAATAGTTTTCATGAAATATGAACACAGGATAGGATCCTTGATTCTAAAATTGATAACCTCTTTTAGAAAAATCTTCAAAAGTGCGTAGCACAAGAACTGAGAATGATTCATTGAGTAGACTAATTTTTGCTCTGCCTGTGAAAACGAAATCCTCCATTCGTTTCCTCTGTCAGGATTACTATTTATTGGGACGACATGAGAACCAGACTGCATTATGTCGAGTAAAACATCATCAGAGGGCCAACCTTGTAGTCGACATCTTTCAACCCATGGTGCTGCTAGTGTCGGCCAGTGTTGGGATGCGAAACAAAAAACTAAATCACATTCCTGAGGTCCATGTGAGTACGATAAACTCGGCCCATGTGGGACAGATGATTGAAAGGCAGGGTTAGAATTTCTACAAAATTGACCATAGGTCGTTCTAAATAACTCACTAGAAACATAAAGCTCGTTATTTCGGTTTACACACGAAGATCTCACTTTATCATTATAGGAATCAGTGAGCAGCTTTAGTCTAGTAAATCCCGGTGGAAGATCTTCCCACTCCATCAGAATGACGGTGTGTTGTGGGATACGGTACAGACTGATCTGAGAGAGATCACAGATCACTTTATGATCTGGTGGCCAGAACATCCAATCTATGTCTGATGTTCTCAGTCTAAATCCCTCACGATGACTGCCACTCGTCATCTTCTGTATTCCCATCATTATTCTCACTGGTCTCTCCATCAACTCCTTGGTGTCTACCACGTCCCTCCTGATTCTCACTTCAGAAGGAGTTCCCACTTTACGACACAGTCCCACATAGACAGCTTCTGATAGACGGGGAATGTGATCCATCCTGTAGTAATTAAACGTATATAACAAATGAATCCATGTAGAAATAATTGTGAGCGTTGTTTGGATTTGTTAAGCAGATGTCTGAGGTGTTAACATAGAATACATCCATTAATTCATTTATCATAGTTCTCGACCTGTAACCTTGATTACACTTAAAATAATCCATAAAACATACGTGAGAGATTGAGAGAAATACTTCAGTGAAAGTGGTGGATCTAGAGGGGTATGGTGTTGGCGCAGCTCCAGACTTAAAAAGTGTGTGTGTGTGTGGGGGGGGGGGTATCAAATTAGAAATTTGAAATTAGATTTTAGCCAGAGGAAAACGGAGCAGCTCCAGGCTTAAAGGGGGGGGGGGGGGTCTCAAGGCCTTTGAAATTAGATTTCAGCCAGAGGAGAAGTTGATTTCACAATTTGTTCGTAAGAATTGACAAGGAAACATGAATGAAGAAAGGAAGATCGATTGATTGTATCTTGCATAACGTCTCACTCGAAATATTTTCACTCATATGGAGACGTCACCAAGACCGGTGAAGGGCTTCAAATTTAGGCCTATGCTCGGCGCTTACGGCCATTGAGCAGTGAGGGTTCTTTAGCGTGCCACACTAACTGTGACACGGGTCATCCGTTTTTAAGGTCATCTCCGAGGACCCGTGACATTCACACCTGATGCCGAGCGTTTGTCGATGGAACTGTCACTACCTGTTTTAACGACTGAGGTGTGTCAAAGAAAGAAAAACAATCCTATTTTGCCCAATATTCAATATCTTAATAGCATAGAGAGGGGAGAATTTATATAAAACTCTTAATTTCAAAAGTCAAAATGTTGTTGTTCGAGGGGCATTCTTCAACACATAGGTTAAATCTATTAGTTCAAATATATATGTACACTCTTACCATTGAGTACTAATATAGTGGGGGGTGGGGGGGGGGGGGTGGGGGTGGGGTGGGGGGGTGACCTAATGTAACTTACTTAGTATGTCAAAATAACTAACCTTGTGTAACAGGTTTGTAGTTTCATAATAAGCAACTCCTGTATGGGTTCAGGGAATTTAATATCACAGTGAAGGATATCTCACATGCACATATTTTTTCAGCCCTGCAATACAGGTAAAATAACAATAATATGATATCACAGAGTGCATTAATTAATAATTGACAATATTACTTATATGATTAATGAATGTAATTTCCATCAAGATAAATGTATTACTTGTATCAAAATCACAATAAAGGGAGACAACTCTTAAAGTTACATATACTGGTATGAACAGATTTCTCCCATAGTCATAAGAATACATTATCATTAAAACTTAAATCATATATTTACCATTCTATGGGAAGAGGCTTCCACATACAAGTACAGGGTATATATATCTATGTGGATATGTACATGGACTCAGAAAAGAAGGAAAAGTCTTTATAGAAGGTCTTAGTCAATGTTGTCGATATGAAGTCTGTCCTCTCTCAAAACTAGACAAAATTTTGGCGGTAAAACCCAATGACCAAAACAATAAAAACCAACCAAAAGCAACTTCACAAAACACAACCAATGAAGTTCAAGAACACTACAAGACCTTTGACATATGCCTTAAGGTAATGACTATTAAATGTGTTCACCTATATATGTACATGTAAGGGCTAGAGAAATAAAGGAGTGGATCTAGGGTTTTCTAAAGTAAAATACATTGAAGCATATATCTATAGCAAAATTTATTCATTAACCCAAAGATCACTCTATTACACTTGCATTTAGAAATAACGGGAAAATTACTACTATTATACATTTATGTAGCGCTTTATTTAATTAATACAATTACCCTAAAGCGCTTTACATGTATAGCAATAAAAACAAATTAAAACAAAGAACAATAAATGCATAGGAAAAGGCATAAAATAATACTAAAACTGATGTGTTTTTGTTGTGTTTTTTTTTATATAGAAATAACTGTACATGTATACAAATACCCAATTACAGATTACATGCAAGTTTAAAAAGATATGTTTAAGGTTTGTTTGGGTTTTTTTTAAACAGCTAATGAACCCTCGACACGAAGATCAAACGGGAGACAGTTCCATAAAGTTGATGAAGAAACATGAAAACCGTCTTTCGCCATACAGTTTAGTACGAGCGTGTGACTTTAGAAGGTAAAATTACGAATCCGCAGAACGAAGTGTTCGCTGTGATCCCCCCCCCCCCCCCCCGATTTTACGTACTTGTTACTTATGCATCTAATCAAGACAACCCTTTATTACGTCTACAACAGTGAAATACGGAATTTTATCCGTTGAAGACGTCTCCATATGAGTGAAAAATTCTCGAGAGAATCAATCAATTATCCGTTGAATAAAATGCGTCATCATATCTTACAAAATATACCAGCTGACGTCACGTCATATCGATTGACATCTGTGAATTTGCTGCCATTTTAGATTGTTGAATTTCATTGACGACACAGGCACAGGAAGTATGAATGTTACTTACGCCCCCCCCCTTTCATATATTTTTTGCGGCGATAATTTCTCAAAAATGAGTAGATTTCCTGTGTATCGTACCCCTCTATCGATTTATGTAATCGTTTCACGCTTTTGTGTAAGATTTAGAAATTAGCCCCTTACCGCTATAATTAAAATACACAAGGTAAAAAAAATAATTGTAAACAAACAAGGGGGTCCTCGCTTCGTGGCACATTTCCCCAAGTAATTGCAGCGTTACTTAAGGAATTTTGGCGAACGACAGGTCAGGAAGATGTCATACAACAAGTCTTTTCAACTCGAAACCCATCTCATCTCTTTTATTTGTCACAATATTGCGTGCTTTGATCGGAAATGACTTCTCTCTCACTGACAGCCAAACAGGTCACATAGTACGAATTTGTTACGCGTCGTGTGATTGGTCCGCGAATAAGTGCGGATCAAGAGTGTGGGTCTGGAACCCCCCCCCCCCCTCCCCCCCCCCCCCCTTGAAGTTGCATGTAATTTGTGCGCTGAGTGATGAGAACTGGACCAGATCACAATATCATCATGGAGTCATCTATACAAAACTGGAACGATTGTTTCATATCCTTTACCATTTTCAATTTACTTAATTACCTGTGATTAATGTAGTAATCCTCTTCATATTCAAAGGCTTACTATACGGATAGGTTAGGATTCGAAATATTGGTAATATTTTACACCTTTCTCTATCTTGAAAACAAATTGCTGGAACATATATAGCTGCAGAATTCTAGCTCTCTGAGAAAATATTGGGACAGATCAGAGAGCTACAGATCCACCCCTTATAAAGACCTTCGATTTACGGCGCACAAAGGAATGCACACAATGATGAGGCCTCCTATCGTTGTATTCTTGCATTGCCGTCTCATACATTTAAAATACCAAAATATTCCTATTTTTCTGCTATACTTGCGGCCACGCATGCCATCAAATATTCATTAAAGCCCTATACGACCAGAAACTCAAAGCTTTAAATGATTTCGTTTGTTGATTATGTAATAAAACTTGCCTTATGATTATTGTGATGTTTAATGATGTGACCACGGTGTAAATATATCTAGAGTTTCAGCATTATAATACACACAGTATGAAATAACACCTGATGATTCTTGTAGTGTTTAATTATGTGACCACGGTGTAAATACATCTAGAGTTTCAGTATTATAATACACACAGTATGTAATAACTCTTACCTGAATGTCGGAACACTCCCTCCCCCAATTAATACTCAAAACGTCGTGTTGTTTTCCATAATATCTCTCCTCAAGCACATACGTACACGAGTAAGTATCATTAATTCAATACACACCTGATATAGTGATTTCAACATTTACCGCACCTGTTGTATTGTCTGATGTACAAACGTAAATACGCTTCTTATGAAAATTTTCTTCTTTCGTTTCCTTTGTTTTGGGGGGAATTCCCGTATTGTTGAAAATCCCCGAAGTGTTTCGAAATACCCGTGTTGTTGGGAATCCCCCTATCTGTACTTTCGGTTCAGATTGTTTACATTGTTGTACACCCAGTGTATTTAAAGATTCAAATAAAATACCGTACGGTTTCTTCACGGATCACTGGGTGTGGACGGAGATCATCTATGGTCATTGTTATTTACCTGGCCAAGACATCAGGGTGTAGTGTCTAGTGTCTAGTTTTGATATACACAGGACCTGTCTCAGGGCCCTCTGTAGAGTTTCTGTTGTCATAGTGTTTGTATAATGGTTGTATCTCTATGGCTGAATGACACACAGTCTACACCACCCCCCCCCCCCCTTTCTCTCTTTTACTCTCAGTCATTGGCTCAATGAATAATTTCTTTTATGAATATAGAACTATCATAGATTGGTAATATAAATTATTTCAATAAGTTACAAGTATACATGTATATAGACAGGAAAAATACAATTATATTAAAATTGCATTGCTATGGGGATTTTTCTCTCGAAAATTTTGATTACGAGAAAATAGCACTTGTGGATAGATCAATGCTATCAAAACTCGGGTGTACTGGGCTTCCTCAAGATCTAAAGAATGATTGTAAATATGGACTGTTATTGTTATCAAAACATTTCTCTGGGGTCCCTCCAGACCACAATCTCTGCAGATGTCACTCCACCTGAGATATATTGCTAAACTTTTGATTGACAGGCGGCCTACCATTGATCACCATACAGGTAAAAATGGGGGTGGGTGGGTTGGTGGCGTTAACTGAAAGACCCACTTATATGGAGAAGTCATCATTGCCGGTGAAAAGTTGCAAAATATAGGCATATGCTCGGCGCTTACGGAGGGATCTTTATCGTGCCACACCTGCTGTGACGCGGGGCATCTCATCCAAAGGACCGCCCCATTTAGCTTCTTACGACAAGCATGGGGTACTGAGGAGAGGGGCTGTTGTACACGGGGTATTTAATTTACATCTTAGTTTGGGGTATTTAATTTACACCTTACTTTGGGGTATTTAATTTACACCTTAGTTTGGGGTATTTGATTTACACCTTAGTTTTGGATATTTAATTTACACCTTAGTTTGGGGTATTTAATTTACACCTTAGTTTGGTGTATTTAATTTACACCTTAGTTTGGTGTAGTGTAATATACTCAATATGGACTTTTGTACTCTACACCCAGTGTATCTAATTTACACCTGGTCAAGGTCAACGAATTGTTATATAGTTGACGGTTTCGTTTGTCGTAAGATTTTTCGACATTTAGAGGGGTATGGGAACGATTGTTAAACTCTTCTAAATATGGTGTCCGGATAGGGCCATTTACAAAAGCGTGACTGCGGGTTAGTCATAACACGCCGTCACGCCAACAAGCAACGTGCCTTCACACTCTCACGCCAAAAAGCAACGCGCTTTCGCGCAAACAACGCGCCTTCGCGCTCTCACGACAACAAGCAACGCGTCTTCGCACAGACAAGCAACACGGCGCGAAGGCGTGTTGCTTATTGGAAATTATACAAACCAATATTGAGTAAGTGTCTAAGAGATTATAAAAAGTCAGAAACAAAATTAAACAATCTCAAGATACCCCTGCTGTGATTTATACCGATGGTTCACAAGATTATACAAGACCCCCCCCCCCCCCCCCCGCTGTGATTTATACCGATGGTTCACAAGATTATACAAGACACCCCCCCCCGTCCCTGCTGTTATTTATACCGATGGTTCACAATATAATACAACATCCTCCTGCTGTGATATATACCGATGGTTCACAAGATAATACAAGGGTGGCTGTTGCCGTAATTTATGATGATATTTTCTCTGCTGGACTTCCAGCTCAAGCAGCAATATTTACAGCCGAGGTTAAGGATATAGAACTTGCCTTCAATATTATCAGATTATCTCCAGCTAAATATTTTACTATCCTCCCCCCGGATTTTCTCTTATAAATTATGCTTGGAAAATATTACATAACTTATTCCAGCCATGTATCTTAAATTAACATTACTATTGCAGAAAACAATCGATTTTTGTTGAATTCCAAACCATAAATGGCAACCAAGGCAACACAAAAGCAGCAATTCGTTAGAAATTGTTGACTTTAATTCCTTATACGGATGTTGTCTCTCTTTGGCAGATTGAATGAGATCTCTGTGAAACAAAAGAAAGGTGAAGACAACGAACAGTGATCAATCTCATAACTCCTATAAGGAATACAAAACAGAGAGTTGGGAGAACACGGACCACTGGATATACCAGAGGTGGGATCAGGTGTTGAGGAGAAGTAAGCATCTCCTGTTGACCGGTGACATGAAAAACCACCATTCTACATTGCTGAATACATCTGCAACATCAACAAGGGGTAAAACTTCTACACAAAGAGGTAACCTCTACAATGACCTTGGTATACCTTCTTCAACATCAATCACTTCACTACATCACAAACAATTTGGCTGTTTAATTAATGGAATCCGATTGGATGATTATTTTCATTTATCATTAAAAACAAGGGGAGAAAGGTCTCAGATTTCACCTGAGATATTTATCTACTTGTTTAACTGCATGGTTGATTCACGTGCTCAATATACCTGGTCTAGGTGATTAATCAACTGTTTGTGTCATTGGACTGTGTTTTATTGCCCTGGTCAATACACCACACGCCAATCAGTCTCAGCAATAATTGTCAATTATCGCCTCTATGAATGCTGAACACAGCTTAAGGACATGCGGGACGATGTGGCCAAAAATAACTCGTCAATGAATATTTTTTTCTTTTTTTTCATGAAGCACCATCAGGATATCCTGTACAATGTGCATAAATTTCATGGCCACTTTCTAGGTATACAAGGGAGATAATAAGCTTTGAATTACCCCCCTTTTTGAAAATTGTGAATTTTACAAGATTATTCCGATTTTCAATTCAAAAAAATAATTTGATGGAATTTTTATCTATATCTTTTACAACAATTTTTAGAATATATGTAAAATCTAAAATATATAATAATAAAATGCTTAAACATAACCATATAATAAGAATTTGGGAAAAATTAAGGATTTGGGGTGGAAATTAGTACTTAAAAACATGATAGTCCAGATACTAAATGAAGTACTGCTCGAAAACCTGTCAATGAATTTTATTGCAAACACTGCAATTAAAAGCTATTCATATACCCAACTTCCTGTAGAAATATGAAGGGGTGAAGCTAATCTTGATTTTGAGGTAGGCGTCCTTGAAGTTATACATTGATATGTTCACTTGGTGTTAGGCTTGGTGAAATATTTGTTATTAATAACTTTCAAGCTTATATTCTTTTCATGTACAACTGCTGTTAAAAGTAATGGGGGATGGGACAGTCTCAATTTATTTGCACTACAAAATTAAAAAAAAAAAAAAAAAAGCTCATTGTCAAAGGGGGGGGGGGATGCAAGGGGGGAGCCTAATTCTTCGTGCCTGTTTTGGAATACATTGTTAGAAACTATATTTGTTTTGAACCTAATGAAATATTTAGAATTTTCATAATTATGGAACAAAAATTGAGTTAATGGAAACAAATTAAAAATTTTTTTTTTTTAAAATATACATGTATATATTAAACATGGCTGCGAACAAAACGTCTAGTCTAGCTCTAAACAATACGTCTTCTTTCAAACCACGGGTTAGGTCTAGTTAACGTCAATCGAGCTACTTTCTTTACTAGATCAACAGCATTTCCGCGGCCATGGTAGCTAGTGTCGCTTGACTCGATCGTCTCCATGCTATTTTTCAAGGTATTTATGCATCGCACATGTTGTGACTTTGTACGTTTTTCTTTTTCACATGTCTGCTTCTCGCATAAATTCCGACGTGTGTCATATTTTTTAAATCAGTTACCATTTCCGCAGCAGTGTTTTGTAAAGTTAGTAAAAATAATTTGGAATATGAAATAGTTTCAGAGATAAAGCGTACTTATATTTACATGAAAATGCTTGCAAAAATTAAACATTCCTAGTATGGACGTTAATATTTGACCAAAAGTAACGATTGTCGTCATAAAGGGGGGGGGGAGTATTTTTCGCAAACAAGGACCGATTATAAAAGCACCTGAATAGTTTGTACGTTTCCCAAGCAAGATTCGGAGAAATGTGTGTCCAGTTCTAGTTTCACACTACTATAGTAAATATCAACAAACGATCATCATCTTACACTTGCACTGAGTCATTGTTTACAGACGGTTGACTTTCTTTTTGTAAATGCAGAGATGCAAATTGCATGTGCATGTAGGAGCGATTTCGGTGACTTGTAGGCTATACTATCAAAATTATTGTGGCGCATACTATACATATATATAATATATGCAATGTATATATATGAAAAAGAGACTTGTAATCACTATGAAATAAAATGAAAATTATCATTTGACAAGAATTCAATCAACAGATTTACACAAAACACTTGACAGCGGTAGCAAATTACAACAAAATTATGATGACATTTTCCCCGCGATACAACGTCGTGACGTACTTTTTTTTTATTATGACGTTGTATAGTGTGTCTGTACAGTATTGTGATTTTTCTCGGGAAGCTGCGTCCGGTTCTAAATTTATAATAAATTCGCAACCATCACGTGATCATCGTCCCGCATATCCTTAATCATTGGCCCATCACCTGCCACTTTCATATCATATCTAGAATGTAGGGGTATTTAAGTGACAATTAAGAATGACATTGTGTATAGTATAACACCAGAGATTGCTTTCCCTATCAGGGAGGACAGCACTTTTGCTGTTGATTGCAAGATACAGTACATGTTCATGGATCTGATCATTCAACTACTGGTAAATGTAGATGGTAAAAGCTGACAGAAAAACTGGATATGAATGAAAAAGAAAACTACCCATTCTATTTGTTTGCTTATTGATCATTTTACTATAGGTCTACATCAGATCACAATGCATATCTATGAATTATAATATATTGTCTTGCAGATTCCTGGAGTGACCCCCCCCCCCCCTCCATTTTTGATGACAAATTTAATAGGTCACAGAGAATCATTCAACAAATAAATAAGTGGTAATTTGGGGGGTGGGGGGGGGGGGTGGTCAGACATTTATTTTGACTGAAGGAATTAACATACTCCTTTTTTATGACTACCCCCTCTCTCTACCACTTATTCATATTCATTTGTTGAATGATAGGTTGAAAGTTTTCACAGTGATGAATATTACCTTGGCAACAAAGTATACATACATGTTGTACCCTATTGTTATTATGCTTGAAGCTAGTGGTGAATATTTCATCACAGGGAAACATTTCTAATCCTGTAAACAAACCAATATTCATATTTGCTTAACCATGAACCTCAACCTGAATATAGTTTACGGTACACTGATTTTGACTACGGATTACTCCGTTTACCTGATCAAGATATAGGGTTCACAGCGGGTATTACAGGTCGACATGGGATGCTTACTCCTCCTAGATACCTATATCCAGGTGTCCGTATTTGCCCAACTCACTATATCGTATTCCTTAAATGAGTTGTGCGTCTGATCACTGGTCGTTATCTTCACCTTTCATTCACACAAGCCATTTTATAATTTTGTTTGTTTCCCATTAAGTCTGGTGCCCAAAGACTCACCGTGAATTTCGCATTATTTATGATATGTCGTTCCCGAAATGAAATACTGGCTTATTCTAAAGTACAGAAAAACATTGAATGTGCAAAGTAGATACTTTATCTAAATTTTATTCATCGTGCAATATTGTTGATTGTGTTTTTACTCATAATCAATATGTAAATTATATTGATTATAAAACCAAATTAAAATTTATGAAAATTAAGACTAATCATTATGTAATGTCAATGTGTTTAAGAGTGCAGCATTTTTGAAGTAAAGAAATGAAGATAAAGACTCACGTAAATAGTTAAAATGAAGTATGAATGAAATGTTTTACACAAGAACCCGACTGAATGATATATCTTCGTCGCCCAGTTTCAGACTTTCTTAACGATGACCAATGTAGACCGGTTGAAAAATACAAAGTGTTATGATAACAGAAGAAAAAAAAATGGGCCAGTTTTATATTTAGAGAAAAGTTCTTTCTAAGAATTCATTTTTCAATCTCAGTACAGAGCGGGAAATGAAACATGCCATGGTTGCAACCTGAATCGCTCGGCGCAGTTTTGTACGTATTTGTAACATCTATATCTACTGAGCTAAATAGAGTGGAAATGTGGTCAAAGACCTCAGGCACTGCACATATCCAAAACCTGTGGTGACAGGGAGTAACCCCTCCGCAGGAAGCATAAAAAACACAATAGCGTGACGTGCCCCTCCGCAATAAGCTTATAAAAGCGCAATGACGTGAAGTGCCCCTCCGTAATAAGCATAAAAAAGCACAATGGCGTGAAGTACCCCTCCGTAATAAGCATAAAAAAGCGCAATGGCGTGAAGTACCCCTCCGTAATAAGCATAAAAAAGCGCAATGGCGTGAAGTACCCCTCCGTAATAAGCATAAAAAAGTGCAATGGCGTGAAGTGCCCCTGCTATATAAACATATAAAAACGCAGTGGCGTGAAGTACCCCTCCGTAACAAGCATATCCATATATAAAAGCGCATTTACTTGTAAGCTATTCAATGTATAACGACCATATTTCATATCTGGTAAATGGAAGGTGTGATTTTTGTTTTCATCAAATAAAAATAATCCCCCATAGGAATTTTCAAACTTTTTACTGTTTGATTTACCTCACTTAGATTTTAAACAATGAAGTATATAGGAAGAGCATGTTTTGTTAAAACATTTTAAAGAAAATTTACATTTTCATACAAATCGCATGGTAGAAAGTTGCTTACACTTTCTCTTTATGAAAACATCAAATAAAATTAATAATTTACCACACACATATTTAGACAAGGAGATTTTTCTTATTTTGATAAAGGGTAGATAACTCCTCAAAAAAGTATCAAGCGCAAAAAAGTCAGTTTCTAATTATTTACCAGTCATGTGAATTTCATCTACTTCACTTTCATCATTATTTAACATTAAAGATTCGTGGTGATTTAAATCCTTCAAAATACCTCTACTCAGAAACACATAGATACCAGATATATATGTCTCTGTCTTATACTAAAATATAAATTTAAATGAGTATAATGTCGTGAAGTACCTGTGGTTAGGTATTCATATCATGCATCAAATCACAGCAAAATTTGGAAACCAAACAACTTTTTTATCATTTCGGGATAAATCACAAAGAAATCATATACAACACTTGAGAGCTTGTATCACTCTTTCGATGGAGAAATCATATTTCCTAAGAGGTGTTTTAACGAGCCTTTAAATAGAAGCTTGTAGGACACGAGTTATATACGGTCGGGTTCGATGTTGGAGGCGAAGATAAGCGATAAATCTAGTTTGTTGCGGGAAAATTGACGCTTTTACGGTTTTGATCATAACGATAATCATACGATGTACAGTGCTTAGCATCTAGCAATCTTGTGCATTATGACAGTATAGATCTAAGTATTTACGATTCTAAAGATGGCAGGAAAATCTGCTAGTTGCAGTTCTCGGAGTTCTGATGAATTGGATTATCAGCCTAGTATTGTAAAAGAATCATCCCAATCATCGTCTTCTCTCTGTTCCACAGAAAATGACGTCCCTTCCAGCACTGGTGACTGGACTCAAAGTTTAGTCTATAGACTTGGACTACGTTATGCACATAAACTACCGTTTGAAATGGTAACTGAGCACATGTCAGATCTAGCTCTCCTGTTTCCTAAAGAAGTTGATGAACTTGAGGAGGCAGTGGCTGAACTTGGTTCCAATCTTTCCTGTGTGGGATATTTTGATTGTGATAGTTTGTTCGATATTCGCGTGCACAATCTCTCATTGGACTCGGACGAAGACCCAAACACACTAAAGATGAAAGTACCATTCAAGGAAATAGATGTGTAAGTATGGAAATAGACGTGTAAGTATGGAAATAGACATTAAGTAAGGGAATTAGTAAGTAAGGAAATAGCCGTGTAAGTAAAGAAATAGATGTGTAAGTAAGAAAATAGATGTGTAAGTGAGGAAATAGACGTGTAAGTAACTAAGTATGTATGGAAATAGACGTGTAAGTATAGAAATAGATGTGTAAGTAAGGAAATAGACGTGTAAGTATGGAAATAGACGTGTAAGTATGGAAATAGATACAAGTGTAAGTATGGAAATAGACGTGTAAGTAAGTATGGAAATAGATGTGTAAGTATAGAAATAGACGTGTAAGTAAGTATGGAAATAGACATGTAAGTATAGAAATAGACATGTAAGTATGTATGGAAATACATGTGTAAGTATGGAAATAGATGTGTAAGTAAAGAAATAGACGTGTAAGTAAGGAAATACACATGTAAATAAGGAAATGGACGTGCCAAGTGGGCCCCTTAATAAGAAATACTGTTAGCCCACATGAAATTTCAGTAACCCACACATATCATGAAATTGAATACCATGGTTTCTTTACAAGAAAAAAGAAATATCAGGTCACGTTGCAATTTATTTAAAAAATAAAATATCAATATTTAAATTCTGTTTCCTTCTCCGTAATTCTTTCGAATACCTCTCTCTCATTTCCACTCTCAATCCGTCAACCTAGCAAAAATATTAGAGTTCATGGACTTTATTATTTTCGTGGCGTCTGACTTTAACACACGTTTCTTCCGACTTTTTATGTGATTTCAAAATTTCTCAGCTTTACGATGCTGTCAAGTTTATAACTTGGGCAAGCTGTCACAATGACTGGACCTTTCGTGTCATGTTTTGTACACACGTCACGTCATCCCCTTTTCGCCGTTATCAAACCATATTCTCCCCTTCTTTCCACTTTGGTAAAAGCAGACCTTTTCTTTTCGTTTGAAGTAACCCTAGCGTTGTTCAACTTCTGGTGTAAGTACATTTTGGAAGATTTGATACCACAGGAATGTCTCGCCAAGTGGCAAAACCTCAACCGGAAATTGAACTTCAATCATAATAGGACTCGGATCGGTCGGAAAGAAAAATGTTGATCGGACAATTATGGTCGCCAAGTGGGCGATGACAACGGAAATTTTGGGTGCCCACAAGCAAGGTTTAGTCGCCAATGCGAGTGGGCGAGCGGTAATTTGGAACCCTGTGTAAGTAAGGAAATAGACTTGTAAGTAAGGAAATAGACTTGTAAGTATAGAAATAGACTTGTAAGTATAGAAATAGACGTGTAAGTATAGAAATTGACGTGTAAGTAAGTATGGAAATAGACGTGTAAGTATAGAAATAGACGTGTAAGTAAGGAAATAGACGTGTAAGTATGTATGGAAATAGACATGTAAGTTAGGAAATAGACGTGTAAGTATGTATGGAAATAGACATGTAAGTAAGGGAATAGACGTGTAAGTAAGGAAATAGATGTGTAAGTATAGAAATAGACGTGTAAGTAAGGAAATAGACGTGTAAGTATGTATGGAAATAGACGTGTAAGTGAAGAAATAGACGTGTAAGTAAGGAAATATATGTGTAATTAATAAGGAAATAGATGTGTAAGTAAGAAAATAGACGTGTAAGTATAAAAATAGACGTGTAAGTAAGGAAATAGATGTGTAAGTATAGAAATTGACGTGTAAGTAAGTATGGAAATAGATGTGTAAGTAAGGAAATAGAAAAGTAAGTAAGGAAAATAGACGTGTAAGTAAGGAGTAGGGGTGAAACGATACAGTACCTTCTCGATTCGATTCGATTTTCGATATTTTAGTCTCGATTCGATGATTTTCGATTCGATACAATAGCATGTACCATATTCAGAACTGTATAATGCTAAGATTTTTTAGGTTTCGTTGTATTTATTGCTCTCTGCAAATAAATTCTACATAATGTAAAACCGTTTAACAAAGAACTACACTCTTATCACTTACAAGTCCTAAAGCCGAAATGTTGCCATACCCAGGATTTATACATTGGGGGTGCATTTTTCAACTCGACTGTGTCCATTTTGATACAGCAAAGTTTACTCGTATGTTGATTGGGCAATTTTCAATTCCATTGGCTAATCAGAAACCGTGTTATCAAGAGCAATGTGTACAATGATTTTAGAACCGTCTCGAACCGAAACAGACCCCGAATAAATCGAACATCGAATCGAGGCCACTACATCGCGATTCGGTCGCATCGCGATGCATCGTTTCACCCCTAGTAAGGAGATAGACGTGTAAATATGGAAATAGACGTGTAAATATGGAAATAGACGTGTAAGTATGGCTGGTTTTATGTAGGTTGTGTAGGAGCTTCAATTGATAAGTAATGTAAAAGTCCAGATGAAAATATTAAGATTCAGAGACAGGAGCTGTGAATTTAAACATTATATTGATGAACTCAAAATGATCTCACAACAAGCATAGCCTATATAGGCCCTCTTCCTAAACAATGGAGGAAATTTGAACCACAAACAAATCTTTTACTCCAATCTAATAGTATGTTGTCTCTTTCTACATCATGAAGCTTCACAAAACATGTCATTACCACAGAATACTAATTTATCCACGCATCATTACCACAGAATACTAATTTATCCACATGTCATTACCACAGAATACTAATTTATCCACATCACTACACATGTCATTACCACAGAATACTAATTTATCCACATCACTACATGCGTCATTACCACAGAATACTAATTTATCCACATCACTACATGCGTCATTACCACAGAATACTAATTTATCACATCACTACACATGTCATTACCACAGAATACTAATTTATCCACATGTCATTACCACAGAATACTAATTTATCACATCACTACACATGTCATTACCACGGAATACTAATTTATCACATCACTACACATGTCATTACCACAGAATACTAATTTATCCACATGTCATTACCACAGAATACTAATTTATCACATCACTACACATGTCATTACCACAGAATACTAATTTATCACATCACTACACACGTCATTACCACAGAATACTAATTTATCCACATGTCATTACCAATGAATACTAATTTATCCACATCACTACATGCGTCATTACCACACAATACTAATTTATCCACACGTCATTACCACAGAATACTAATTTATCCACACGTCATTACCACAGAATGCTAATTTATCCACATCACTACATGTGTCATTGATTTACTAGTCCCACAGGCCGTGTTGTAAAAATAAACAAATTTCAGAAACTTTACTTTAAATCATAAGATATTTTATTCTTAAAAAAAAAAACTGTAAAGAGTTTGCGAGCAATTTTGAATCGTATGATGACATAATCTGACTCTATTTTTAGTTCTAATAAGTCGCGGTCGGAAGTGATGTTCTACGACATCTACACGTCAATGTTAATGTGTGTAAAATTATGTTTTGGATAAATAGAATTATTGAATTCATTTTCATTAAAAAACAAAACAGTTCATTTGAATTGAATATAAGAAAGTATTTATCAAATTAATAGATTACGTTGTAAAAAGCAAGTTTTCGGTGTTTACATATGTGCGGGAGTGTCTGTATTTAAATACGACTTCTTGTCCTCAAGGAAAGCAAAAGATGTCCTAAGAAAGAGAAAAAAGGAAAACGTTGGGAAGAAACATTAAAGCAGGGCTTATCAAATAGAATTTTTTTTTTAAAAAAGATTGAGGTCATTTTATTCTAAATGGATCAAAGAATTTCTGTGCTGGTAAGAATTTATAGAAACTGAAAATACCTTTGAAAATAAAAGCATCAAATTGAATGATGAGACTATAAAAATATTTTTGAGACAATTATAAATGCATTTTAATTCAAACTTAACGTTTGTCATTTAAATTGGATATTTAGATATGGAGAATCTATCAGATTTTTTCTGGAAAGTTGGTCAGGCTAGTGGATGTAAGGTCAGTTCTAGAGCAAAAATCATTTGAAGTAGCCCCTCAAAAAAGTTAATGCAGAGTTCTTGAAATTTCTTTTGAAGTGTCAGACATTTGGTCCGATACTGTTAGAAATAGTGTCAGCCCAAACAAAATTTTGTCAGTCTAGAAAAAAATGCATTGCTTTTGAGGTTTTTATAAATTTTATTTATAATCAACTACATGTGTTATTGTATTCAATCTCCATCTCAGCTATACGTTCATAAATTTTCCTTTCATACCCTTTCGCATCTTCCTCACACTCTGAATCTTCTTCAATTCACCGAGTCACGTTTTTCCTCCATTTCTCTCTCATCCTCCACTTCTGTCCCATCCTCCACTTCTCTCTCACCCTCCACTTTTCTCTCTATCCTGTCTATTCATCTCAACTTCTTTCTCATCTTCCTCTGCAATCGTTTAAATTACTCTCTCTCACTTTGGCCCGGGTGTAGTTGGTCTCGCGACTTTGAGCAGATGGTGTCACCTAGTAATAGGTAAAACCGCATCAAGCAAAAGTCATTGTCTCCCAGATTCCCGGTTTCTTTTCTCCTTGTAGTTCTCATAACAGATTCTTCACGTTTACGTTTCAATGTCTTGCCGGATTTAGCATCGGTTTGAAAATTTATGGGCCACATGGCCGCCATTTTTCCCGGTAAAAAACGGACTTCGATCCCGATCTTTTATCGGCCATCAGTACCGACAATTAAATAATTTGTGTCGGACATTTACTACTTTTATCGGATAATCCGACATTACCGACACTTTTCAAGAACTCTGTTAATGTCAAACCCTTCTGGAGAAGAATATTTCTTAGTGGTTCATATTTCCTCCATTGTTTACATTTAAGTTATAGTGCATTACCCTTGACCCACCAATCTCTATCTTATATAAATGACACAGAAAAAGAGCCTCCAACCAAACAACCAAGGACCCCGGCTCACCCCCCATCTCTAACTCTAAATCTTTAGTAATAATGTATATAGCTTTGTTTATAAGAATCCTGACTAAAAATCTTAGCTGTTTGCTCTAAGCTTCGTCTTAATGTAGTTTTGAGGAAGGGTATTGTGGTCTCAGCTGGAATGCATGCATGATTAAATCATTTATGCTGCGTTTTTATGAAATGGTGTTTCAATTTCTAATTCCACAATTAAGACCAGATAAAAGTGTTCCCCTATTGTGTAGATTTCTTTCAATTTTATTTAGAACTGGAATAACCCATTTAATTGAAAAGATCTTTAGAGATTTATAAATGTAAACCATTTATACCTACACATAATCTTCTTGCTTGTCACTTTTCCAAGACATATTGTCTATAAACATCGACATCATGACAATTTTTTATAGGAAACAATGCTATATTAAACTTACTCTTAAAAGAAAACTATTTGAGATAAAGGAAAAACTAATGTGGTTTGACAGTGCCAGGTTGTGGGCACTTTATGATGTGGTCTGACAGTGGCAAGTTGTAACCACCTCATAATGTGGTCTGACAGTGGCAGGTTGTAACCACCTCATAATGTGGTCTGACAGTGGTAGGTTGTGGGCACCTCTTAATGTGTTCTGACAGTGGCATGTTGTGGGCACCCTATAATGTGGTCTGATAGTGGCAGGTTGTGGGCACTTTATAATGTGGTCTGACAGTGGCAGGTTGTGGGCACTTTATATTGTGGTCTGACAGTGGTAGGTTTTGGGCACCCTATAATGTGGTCTGACAGTGGCAGGCTGTGGGCACTTTATATTGTGGTCTGACAGTGGTAGGTTGTGGGCACCCTATAATGTGGTCTGACAGTGGCAGGTTGTGGACACCTCATAATGTGGTCTGACAGTGGCAGGTTGTGGGCACCCTATAATGTGGTCTGAGAGTGGCAGGTTGTGGGCACCCTATAATGTGGTCTGACAGTGGCAGGTTGTGGGCACGCTATAATGTGGTCTGACAGTGGCAGGTTGTGGGCACCCTATAATGTGGTCTGACAGTGGCAGGTTGTGGGCACCCTATAATGTGGTCTGACAGTGGCAGGTTGTGGGCACCCTATAATGTGGTCTGACAGTGGCAGGTTGTGGGCACCCTATAATGTGGTCTGACAGTGGCAGGTTGTGGACACCTCATATATTCAATTGGAAGAAATTGGAAAACTTGGTCGATTTTTATGCTTACCATACCCAGCTCTTTCCTTGTACATGCAGGTGCAAGAAATTAACTGTTAACTATATTCTTAAATAGTTTGAATAGAACCAACATATGTTCGTATATAACCAATGCATATTTAAATCTGACAGACAATTCTTGTATTTGTAGATTGAAGTACCTGGCCTTTGCTAAAAAGTTCGGATATAGTTTGTGGTATACCCTGAGGGAGAGGCAGCGAGGCATTTCTGAGGCCAAATATCAATGTTTATTCGAACAATTTCTTCAGATGTTTGGAATCCAAGTCATGTAAGCTTTACAAAATCTCCTTAACTCTCTCTCCCCGTTATTTGTTATAAGACAGAGATCTTACCTACACTCGCACTGCTAGAGACCTTATCTACACTCACACTGCTAGAAATCTTATTTACACTCACACTGCTAGAGATATTATCTACATCACACTGCTAGAGATCTTATCTACACTCACACTGCTAGAGATCTTATCTACACTCACATTGCTACAGATCTTATCTACACTCACACTGCTAGAGATATTATCTACATCCACACTGCTAGAGATCTTACCTACACTCACACTGCTAGAGATCTTATCTACACTCACATTGCTAGAAATCTTATCTACACTCACATTGCTAGAGATCTTACCTACACTCATACCGCTAGAGATCTTATCTACACTCACACTGCTAGAGATCTTATCTACATCCACACTGCTAGAGATCTTACCTACACTCACACTGCTAGAGATCTTATCTACATCCACACTGCTAGAAATCTTATCTACACTCACACTGCTAGAGATCTTATCTACATTCACACTGCTAGAGATCTTACCTACACTCACACTGCTAGAGATCTTATCTACATCCACACTGCTAGAAATCTTATCTACACTCACACTGCTAGAGATCTTATCTACACTCACACTGCTAGAGATCTTACACTCACATTGATAGAGATCTTACCTACACTCACACTGCTAGATATCTTATCTACACACACACTGCTAGAGATCTTATCTACACTCACACTGATAGAGATCGTATCTACACTCACACTGCTAGAGATCTTATCTACACACACATTGCTAGATATCTTATCTACACTCACACTGCTAGAGATCGTATCTACACTCACACTGCTAGAGATCTTATCTACACACACATTGCTAGATATCTTATCTACACTCACACTGCTAGAGATCTTATCTACACTCACACTGCTAGAGATCTTACACTCACACTGCTAGAAATCTTACACTCACATTGCTAGAGATCTTACACTCACACTGATAGAGATCTTACACTCACACTGATAGAGATCTTATCTACACTCACATTGCTAGAGATCTTACACTCACACTGCTAGAGATCTTACACTCACACTGCTAGAGATCTTATCTACACTCACACTGCTAGATATCTTATCTATACTCACACTGCTAGAGATCTTACACTCACACTGATAGAGATCTTACACTCACACGGCTAGAGATCTTATCTACACTCACACTGCTAGAGATCTTACACTCACACTGCTAGAGATCTTACACTCACACTGCTAGAAATCTTACACTCACATTGCTAGAGATCTTACACTCACACTGCTAGAGATCTTACACTCACACTGCTAGAGATCTTATCTACACTCACATGGCTAGAGATCTTATCTACACTCACACTGCTAGAGATCTTACCTACACTCACACTACTAAAGATCTTATCTACACACACACTGCTAGAGATCCTATCTACACTAACGCTGCTAGAGATCCTATCTACACTAACGCTGCTAGAGATCTTATCTACACTCACACTGCTAGATATCTTATCTACACTCACACTGCTAGATATCTTATCTACACTCACACTGCTAGATATCTTATCTACACTCACACTGCTAGAGATCTTACCTACACTCACACTGCTAGATATCTTATCTACACTCACACTGCTTGAGATCTTATCTTTGCTTACACTGCTAGACCCTGCAGCTGTGCTTTCTCAGCATGCATTGATTACATCAACACGACCTTTTTTTGCCCCTCTCCATATACTTTTACCCTTGTCCGTCCTTTTGTTACACCCAATTTTCCGGACTTTTTATGTTCCCTTTCATAGAAGAGGGGCGTATTGCTTTGTACCCGTCTGTCAGTTTATAGACCACCTGTTGTCCACTCAATATCTTGAGAACCATTCACTTGATCATAATGATTTCATATGTGGGTTGGTTATGAGAAGAAGACCCGTTTTGATTTTCAGGTTAAAGGTCAAGGGTCAATCCACTCTGGACGCAATCTGATTAAAATCAGCTCCTCGATCAACTCCTTTTTTTCTTATGTTGCTACATGACATGTTGTGTAGCGACATAAAAAAGAAGAGCGGATCGAGGAGCTGATTTTAATCAGATGGCTCTGGACATAGGAAGGTACTGTCTGCTCAATATCTTAAGAAAAGTTTCTTTGACGGACATTGAATTTGCTACACTGATACATTGTGAGGAAAAAATGACCTCTATTGAATTTGAGGTCACACGGTCAAAGGTCAAACTCAAGAGTTCTTGAAATTTCGTTTGAAATATTAGACGCTCTACTGCAAGATGTATCGTCTTGTATTTACATTAATTGCTATCAATAAATCAGAGTTCCTTTTGTACTTACATTAATTGCTTTTAAGAAATCAGAGTTCCTTTTGTACTTACATTAATTTCTCTGAAGAAATCAGAGTTCCTTTTTTACTTACATTAATTGCTATTAAGAAATCAGAGTTCCTTTTGTACTAATACATTAATTGCTTTTAAGAAATCAGGGTTCTTTTTGTACTTACATTAATTGCTATCAAGAAATCAGAGTTCCATTTGTACTTACATTAATTGCTTTTAAGAAATCAGAGTTCCTTTTGTACTTACATTAATTGCTTTTAAGAAATCAGAGTTCCTTTTCATGTCAAAGGATGTTATTATTCTTCAATGGGCAAAATTCACTTCTCAAAAAGTTGTTATTTACGCTGGAGGTTAAGTGCATGAGTAACTGAATATGATATACATCACATCAAATATTTATAACTATATGCGTGGGGGTACGCACTTATTATGTGAACTACGTATTTAGTGTAAATTTTTCCTACACATAAGTAACTACTTTTACATTATTGACCTCCATCTGTTGTACCCTGTTAGAAGTGTTCTAGTTGTATTCCACTCACTGGTCAGGTACTATTGTCTTAGATGTCGTGTTCCAGCATATCTAAAATTTCATTTTGTTTCAGGGCACAGCCTGAATTGAACTCGGAATCTGCAGAAATATTTGGAGAGAAGGTTTCAGCGCAGGCGGATATTCTGTGCTTAAGTCGAAGAGGAGGGGTCGTGAATCAAAAAAATTATATGGCGGTTTGTGAGGTACTGTATATGTACATGTATTGTAAAGTGGATTGCAGTTAATCAAACATACATATTTTGTTTTAAAGTCCTTGCCTCAGATGAGTTTATCAGACATGTTTTTTTGCCGATTTAAATCGGAAATCCGACTTTTCCTTTGTGGTAATCCGACTTTCAAAAAGAAACTCCGACTTTTTTGCAAAATTGGCAAATCCGGATTTTCCGGTCACCGACTTCGGTTTCAATACTAGTCACTGACAATGTATGCAAACCTCGCTTTGATTGAAGGAATCAGTATTGACTCATGAAAGACGAAATACGATTGGTTGATGTCGTTACACCATTTATTTTCAGTGCAGAATGGTTAACTTCTAAACATGAGTTCACGTGTTGTTGAGAGAGAGACTTGCAAGAATTTAGAGGTTGACAAAGGAGTTAAAAACGGATGGCTTTGGGAATGGCTGGGGAAAAATGTAGATGGTCATCTTGTTGGCGAGTTTATAAGAAAAATTGACGAAAAGGGGATAGCTAGATGTCTAGCTTGCAACAAGGACATCAACTACTCTTTAGCTGGTTGCAAATGCCTTGAGCGGCCCCCAGACCCCCGGCTTTGCAACCCATTTCCTACTTTTTGTTTATACCACAAAATCATGTCTGGTTTATACGCACCCCTGCCATGAAATGAAATGATTGCACCCACAACAAAAAGGTCCATATGGCAATTTATACCAATTTTCATTTTTTAGCAGATTCAGATAGATAATAGTTAGCTGATTCAAATTATGTAATTTTATGGCCCTCCTTCCCTTCTAAGACGTATTTGTCTGATTATTGACAGCATCCAGAGAACAAAAAATCCAATCTGAACGAGACAAGGTGCTGGATATATCTAAGTGTTAAATACAAGTAAATATAATTACTTCAATTTGATATTCACGGCTGAAAGGAACATTAGCTTTTCACATTTTTTGGTAAAACTTGAAATTACTTTAATTGTTGAAAACCTGAAGATTGCATTTTAATTCATTGAGTTTATCTAGCATTAAAATCATAAAATTTGTAAAATGTCAGCAAAATTTTTAAGTATTTTTTACAGTATATATTGGATTTTTTGGAGTTAAAATTTGATTCAAAACTCTATATATCTGACTTATAGGCGAGTCCTAAGAAGATTAGTATTTTTATGGACGGCATAAAGTATAGTATTTTTTCAACAACTCTCTACATGATTATCATGATTAACATTTGAATGGACGTATATTATCAAGGTATTCTAAGATTATGCTTAAAGTAATATTATATGTCCAATCAAACATTAATCAAGTATTTACATATTTTAATGATTTTATTTATCTTAAGTGTATATTAGTGATCTTTTGAAAAAATGAAAAAAATATCAGCACATTTCTCAAAATATTATTTGAAACAGAGGTGAAAACGCTGGAGCATTGATTTGTCAATCAGTTCTTGCAAAAAGTTATACCAGCTTATAAGCGGGTCAATGGCAAATCCCTAAAAAAATAACCTAAAAAATATACAACGGACTTGTAGGCGAACAAACGTATAGGCGGGTAAGCCGAGTATACAGGTATTTGTTTACATTATAGTCTGTAATTGCTACTCTTACTGACTCCCATATTTACAGGAGGTACACATAGTGCAGCCAGATCTGGTGTATATCTTACTGACCTTTACAGGAGGTACACACAGTACCGCCAGATCTTCGGCCCATTTTACAAAACATCTTACGACAAAGTCACAAGTCTTAAATTGTATTACACTGTTATTACTTTGAGTGAATGAAGTAAACCTTTTTTTAGGCTCAATTTTCAACATTTTTTTGAAAGATATTTTGCATTCGGAGTGAATGATCTTACAATAAACTGGAAAATTCCAGAATGTAAAGTAGGTCGTAAGTCGTAAGTTCTTTTGTAAAGCGCGCCCCATATATATGTTACAACACTTTGTTGCTTTTTGTGATAAGTCTGTACATTGCTTTGTCATCTAATGGATACAATTTCATTCAAGGTTACAAAGGAATGTTGTTCTGCAGACATAGATGTGGGACCAACAGCTCCTAAGTTAAGAAGGACAGACAACACCTCAGAAGATCTCCCAGTCGCTAAGGAGAACACAAGTCTACCAGACGGACTACCAGCCCAACATGTCGGACAACTCCTGACCTACTTACACAATTCAATTTGTAAAGAGGCGATACTTGGGATGACTGTGGAGAAAACCTTTGTAGGTCCATCAATTGGTTTGAAATTACTGACCATAATTTTAGTAGATTTAGTAATTATGTCACTCAGTCTACCCAGCATGGAAGTTGTATGTACGTGCTGTAAATTCTACAAATGATGATGTACATGCATATCGACATCACTAACCGGCTCTGTTCCTGGAGATACACATTTAGAATGGGTATGAGTTTCGCATAGAGCAATATACATATGTACACATATGCAGAGCTCCAGATAAGATGCGTATCAGCGTATATACTCTTTGAATTTTACCAAATATGTATTTAAGTACAATTACACATTAGCGAATTTAAATACGCTTTACACCCCCAAAGGAATGTGTACTTGTGATACATGTAGTATGATATAAATATGAATTATTTATTCATATGAATGGAGGTTAGCCCAGGGTTTGATCATACATGAAATAGCGCTATAAAATACATTTTGATGACAATCAGTTTTGAAAGTTTGGAAGAGTTAACTCAAAACAACTATATAGGCCTAATTATTATACTTATAGCTGAGTTGCGTAGCAAATCTCGGCTTTTAAATTGACGACGGACCGGCGTCCAGTCGGCGGGCAGCATCCACAATTAGCTTGTCAGGTCTAAAACTTTCATACTTTTTGGTGCATCTTTGTGAGACTTACATAACATGATCACATCCAAAAGAGGAAGGTTCCTATTTATTTAAGGTCAAAATGTCAAAGGTCAAGGTCACTTTGTCACTAAATGCTATAGATTTGAGCTTGTCCGGTCTCTAACTTTCATACTATTTGGTGCATCTTTGTCAGACTTCCGGCAAAAGCACAAAAGAGGAAGATTCCTATTTATTTTGAAGTCCAAAGGTCAAGATCTCTTTTTCACTATATACTGTAGATTTGAGCTTGCCTCTAACTTTTATACATGTACTTGCTGGTGCATGTTTATCAGACTTCAAATCCTAATGACAGTCAAGATTCATGTTGCTTTTGAAATCCAAAGGTCAAGGTCATTATCAAACTAAATACCTATTGCAGCCATTCAAAGCTTCATACTTATAATCTATATTAAATATATACGTGCATGTTTTTACTTTGTGAATGCAAGTGTGCATAATCCAAACTGCAATTCGGTCACACACATCTTTGATGTGTTTTAGCTATTTTTTTCTTAAAGAGGTAGTGTGCGGTCAAAAGCACAGGAAACCAAACTTGTATCATCAATCATGGACAAATGATAAAAACATGGTGCTAAAAACATGGCACAGAAAATGTCACCGAATAAACAATACTTCTTCCATTAAACTTAGACTTAGAGGTTTTCTGAAACGCTGCTCTAACAGCATTGTCTCAATAAGTATTTAAAAGCATTTGTGAGAATGGGAGTCGCGCCTTTATTTGATACTTGTATATTTACGGGGGGAAATCCTTTGTAGTCCTTTTTATCAAAACTCTTCATTGTCATTGGGATTTTTGAATTGATCATGGAGGTATTGAAATTTAATATGAGACACTTGGTCACATGATTATGATCCAATTCTGTATTAGTGGCAAAACAGCAAAGATAAGTAGATTACAAAATACATTTTAGACTTTTTCTGAAAAGCAAAATACTCATTGATTTGAAAATCAGGGAGTAAATATTCTTTGTGGTAAGATATTATCTGGAGCTCTGTATATGTAGGTACCTGATCCTCCATCATACTTCTGATGATGAAATTTTATTGAGAAACAGATTACTGTCACTTGTTTAGCTCACCTGAGCTTCAGCTCAGCTCAGGTGAGATATTCTGATAGCCTTTTGTCTGTCATCCGTCTGTTTGTCCATAAACTTTTAACTTTTAATCTGGTATAAAGTAGATTTAGATTTGTTCAGAACATGGCCCCCGGTTGTAGGGTGGGGCCACAATATGGGGTGAAAGTTTTTCCTGCAGATATTTAGAGAAAATCTTTTAATTAAGTCTTCTGAAGAACCACTGGGCCAGGAAAGTATAAATTTCCATGAAAGTTTCCTGACATAGTGCATATTCAAGTTTGTTAAAATCATGGGCACCCAGGGGTAGGATGGGCCACGATAGGGGGATCAAAGTTTTGTATACTAGTATATAGAGAAAATCTTTACAAACATTCTTTTCAAGAACCATTGGGCCAAAGAAGTTTACATTTACATGAAAGCTTACTGGCATAGTGCAGATTCAATTTTGTAAAAATCATGGTCCCTGGGGGTAGGAAAGTTTTACATGCGAATATATCGGGAAAAATCTTTAGATAGGGACTAAGGTGACTCAGATGAGCGATGTGGCCCATGGGCCTCTTGTGTTAATACTTAGTTTCCTTTAATGAAAACGTTTTTTTTTGGAGATGCATCGTACAGGTACTTTAGGCTTCACTAACTGAGGAGATGTAGCATATCACAACAGTGAAGAGTTTGTCTAGAAGGCTTCATATTTCATTGCAGGTGACATTTTCAAGGTTATTTGTGGCAGGAGAAACAATGGACACAATTAAAAGATCACGTGGATCCTTTAAAGTAAAGGAGGAAGAGAGACCCATTCTGTACCACAGCAAACGTTACAATTACCTGTTGGAAGAAGACAGAAAGGAAATCGTTAAAGCAATTCTGGCTCTGACAATATTGGAACATCGAATACCGTTGTTTACAATGATGAAAAATAGCTGATAAAAGAATCATAATATGATGTTAAAATTGTCATGGGAATCAGAAATATTTTGTTGTGAGTCATGGAAAGGAACCTGTTTTACGTAGGATTATAAAGGAAAGTCCTTTGAAAATCTTCTGAAGAGCAACAGTTGAACATGGTGTGAAGTTCCTGTGTAAGAATAAATATCTTTTTCTGTCTTCACCTTTCATGTAAAAGGGTATGCTCACTTTCCTACTGATATTTCAGTGTAACAGTCATTAGTTTCCTATCATATACAACAATGACATTGGTGACATCGATTTTGAATATTTTCTTGTATCTTTTTTCCTCTGCACAAAGTACCGTTCATATTGTGTATGTTACTGCTCATGCTTTCTTCTCCATACTATCCAGTGCATTAAGGGAAGGATGATGTAATTATATCCCATGCAATGAAGTTGCAGATGGTATAATGTTTTTGACCCGTTTGTCAGTTCGTCAGTCACTTTCTTGTCAGCGCAACTCCTTTGAGACCGCTCAACAGAATTTCGTGAAACTTTGTAGTTGATAAGGACACACCATCTAGATATGCATATTTCCAGAAAATTTTAATTCAGTAATTTTTCTGGCAGTTATGCTCCTTTTGAGCTTAGAATTTTGAGCTAGTCTGTCCTGTTCTTGTCAGCGCAACTCCTCTGAGGCCGCTTAAGAGAATTTTGTGAAACTTTGTAGTTAATACGGACGGACACTCTGTAGAAGTGGATATTCCCAGAAAATTCTGATTCAGTAATTTTTCTGGGAGTTATGCCCCTTTGGTAGTTAGAATTTCGAGCCCATCTGTCCAGTTCTTGCAGTAATGCATAGCATTACCATTCATTATGTGAGGGATTGTCAAGCAATGTAGGATCATGGGATATGTGAGCATTCTTTCATATGGAGCACTTACAATTTTGGGGGTGGGAGGGGGCATTTGTTTGTTAAAGAAACAAATTATATTTTTATAGCTATACATACCCGAATTGTGCCTGGTTGCTGTCTATCACACTGTGAGGTGTAGGACCATTACTCTTGGTCAGCTGATGCATCTTGGTGGGGAAGGTATGTTGCTAACGAGGAAAGGATCACTGTGACCTTATTTTGGAATTGTAATTGGCAATTTCACGGCTTGTGACATCAAGCATACAAACATGCATCTCGTATGTGTAGTTGTAGATGGGTGTATCATGTTGTTAGGCAGTGCGCCTGCTCTTGATGTGTTAATGACATAAATACATGCAAAATAGGACTCTTTACTGCTTCTGATAATACTTGACTTTGTTCAGGAGTCCACATCACTATCTTTTGCAGATGTTATTTAAGAAGCAGGATTTGGTATATTTTTCATGGTTTTATTCGTACTGTTGTTTTGTTATTTTATTGTGTAAATTATTTTGTAGCTAATAAATAATGTAACCATAGCTATCATAACTCCTTGGAATATCCTTCGGATGAGACCGCAAAAACCGAGGCATGATAAAGATCCTTCCCAGCTAAAAGGCAGTAAGCGCCGAGCATAGGCCTAAATTCTGCAGCCCTCCACCGGCAATGGTGACGTCTCCATATAAGTCATATATTCTCGAATGGGACATTAAACAATATTAAAATCTCAAGCATACTAGCATATATATCGTGTTTATCAGATATGTATTGACATGAAAAGGTGATCAATCTCATAACTTTGTTAAATTTATTTTATTTGTGATCAAATAACGCGATGTATACTTTGTAAACTCGCACTGCAACAACTCTGACTTCTACAATTATCTTATGTTGCTACAACTCTGACTTCTACAATTATTTTATGCTGCTACAAATCTGACTTCTACAATTATCATCTACTGCCACAAATCTGAATTCTACAATTATCTTATGCTGCCACAAATCTAACTTCTACAATTATCTTATGCTGCTACAAATCTGAATTCTACAATTATCTTACGCTGCTACATCTCTGACCTACAATTATCTTATGCTGCTACAAATCTGAATTCTACAATTATCTTATGCTGCTATAAATCTTGTTTCCACAATTATCTTATACTGCTACAAATCTGACTTCTACAATTATTTTATACTGCTACAAATCTGACTTCTACAATTATCTTATGCTGCCACAAATCTGACTTCTTCAATTATATTACATGTATGTATTTTCAAACAAATCTACATCCTGTGATTTTTTATCAGAAAAATCTTATTTTGAGGAGCAGGGTCATTTATTCTTTAATATAATTATTGGCATTGTCCCTTTATTTACCAGGTTTTACATCAACACGAATTGAGATTGAACACTGCTCGTTATCTTTACATTTCATTGTAATTTTAGTGAAAACTACGCAGTGCATGTCACATACCATCAAATTTACACAAACACACTCTGAATATGTATCAGAATAGTTTTGATGGATGAAAAGTGATGATGACAAACTGATCAATCTCCTAATTCCTACAAGCAATACAAAATAGATAGTTGGGCAAACACGGACCCCTGGACACACCAGGGGAGGGATCAGGTGCCTAGGAGGAGTAAGCATCCCCTGTCGACCGGTCACACACCCACCTTGAGTCCTCTTATCTTGTTACCACATCTCCATCATCGTATATTTACATAAATACGTATATATTAGCTTTTAACTCGTTTGCGTCAATGAATAGTTTAGAGTTTACATATATCTCGGCCACATTTATAATTCTAGATAGCGACGTTATTTCTTATAAGATACATTTGCTGTATTTCTTAATTAAAACTGTCCACTACATAGTAACACTTCTTGATATGAACTATTTATAGATGTCTCGTGAAGATTTTTAGAACTGATATAAGACGTGTGTAATTAGTTTCACAAATTTCAGGAAGTTCAAATTTATTTCGGAACATTGTCACGTGTTTCCAAGAAATCACGTGTTTGTTATCATGGTGTAGTTCAGCTTAATGTATATTATCTTATAGTCCGGAAGGTGGGCACGTGAGAGGAGTTCCCGCAATAAGTCACGACATTAGATGCAAGTTTTGTTTTCTTCGTCTGATTTCTGTCCGTGTGATAATTGTTTTCAATCAATGCATGTTCGCGGCTGTGAGGGTTTTTTAAGGAGGTACTCTACATCTTCATAATGGCTGACTTCTTTTAAAAACATGGAGGAAAAAAATCAATATCAGCAATATTTGACTTTTTCTTCCCAAATTAAATGCCTAGCTGAGTAGCTCAGTGGGTTAGCATACCGACTGCTGAGTTGTAGGTCGCCGGTTCAATTTAAGTTGGGATTTTAAATTTGTTCCCAGATCATCTTCTATTAAAACTATTTTTTGACAAAAGAAACTTGAAAATTTTCAGCTTCAATATATTGTACACATCCTCCACTTTTCATCTACATCAAATTTCTCTGGTGTAGCATATATCATTAACATTTAAGCACTAGCCACGACAGAGTCTCCGTTTTAAAGGTCTTATCTGAATGAATTCCAGAGAAATTGCGTTTAGTAGAGATTACATTTTAATACCAAAAGTAAGAAAAATGTCAAAATAAATACAAGAATAAATAAAGGTTTGTGGTTCGATATGATTTATATTCAGTGTGTAGTGTTTTCTATCCCCGAGGCTTGATTGAGTATAAATCAAGTCAAACTACAAATCGTTGAAGATTCTTTTTATCACATGTTTACACCCCCCACCCGTTATTCATTTACTTTACCGTTATTTGTTTGGAATTTGCTCTGATATTTTGTAAACAAACTACGTAACTTTGACGTTTGTTTGTGACGTCACAAATGGCGTAGGAAAACAATGTAATAATGTTAAAAATGTTATATTACCTAATCTACTATATAAATAGATGGAAGGTGAAGATAACGAACAGTGATCAATCTCATAACTTCTATAATCAACACAAAATAGATAGTTGAGCAAACACGGACCCCTGGACACACCAGAGGTGAGACCAGGTGCCTAGGAGTAAGCATCCCCTGTCGACCGGTCACTATTTTCTGTTTTCCAACTTTAATCAGCAGAGAAAGGTACACAAAAAGAGCAGGGGTGAAACTATTCATCACATGACCCACTATTATCCGATCACGTGACGAACTGTTTCCCGATCACCTGAGAAACTACATGTATTGCCTGATTAGCAGATTAGGCAATAAAACAATTGTCCCATGCCTACTAGGGAAACATTATACACCTACATGTATTTACTGGCTATGAGGACAATAGCAAGTTTCTCCCCCAAGACAGCAACAGGGTGTGGCTCCGGAAATAGTTGCTGTCTTTGGGTCAATAAACTTGCTATTGTCCTCATAGCCAATAAATAGGTGTATACTATAGCCCTTTAGTAGTGGTGAAGACCAGGGAAACTGTTGTCCTCGCTCTAAGGCCTCAGACAACAGTTTCCCGGGTCTTCGCCACTACCCCAGGACAATAGTTTTGACTGTTTCCGAAATATACATGGAATAACTGTATAATGTAATGGGTGATGTTCACTAGGTAAAAAAGTAAACATGTGGTAAATAAGTAAAGACGCGTGACACTTCGCCCCTCTCCCTTTTTAAACTTCGTATCATTCATAAATTACAACAGTGCTGACAAGTCTTAAGTTGCCTGGATACACACTTATCATTAACAGTGTCTGTGATGAACATAAATGCTTTAACTGTATGATGGTTTCCTTCCTTCTTTTGATATCAATGGATGGAGAGCCTAAGAAGAATATTAAAGTCTCCTTTTCAGTATTGTATAAAACTTGTATCCTTCCGCGTTTAACAGAACTGATGGAATAATTAGATAGGTTTACACGAGGAGAAATGCTGGTTAAAGTTCACAATACTTTAGATCCTAACCTTTTGATAAGATGATTACAGTTTGCATCTAAATGTGCAATTAAGGACATAAGCAACATTTCTCAATTATAAGTAATTGTTCGTAATATATTGGACGAATTTGGCTCCACTTTTTTGGCACGCTGTTTTGGGCTATATTTAGCTCTAAAACTTCATAGTTATTTCGGATTTCAAACATTTCGGTTGAGCATCACTGAAGAGACATTATTTGTCGAAATGCGCATCTGGTGGATCAACATTGGTACCGTATAAGTTTTACATTATGACCCCTGGGTCGAGGCCTCTGCTGGTGGACTGCTAGTCCCCGAGGGTCTCTACAGCCCAGTAGCTAAGTACTTCGTTACTAGCTTGAAAATACGGATGTATATTTAATTGCTGTTATAAAATTTAGAAATTCATTTCAAAATTAAGGATTATCTCCCTCATGCATAGCTCTTATCGTTGGACGAATTTGGCTCCACTTTTTTGGCACGCTGTTTTGGGCTATATTTAGCTCTAAAACTTCATAGTTATTTCGGATTTCAAACATTTCGGTTGAGCATCACTGAAGAGACATTATTTGTCGAAATGCGCATCTGGTGCATCAACATTGGTACCGTATAAGTTTTACATTGGGCACAGTTCTTTTTTTTTGTACCAAAAATATTTGAGGTATATTACCAGGTCTATTGTAAAGTTAGCATACTGTAGAATCATTTAAATTAGTGGGGGCCAATTTTCGTGGATTGCTGAATATTTACGGGTTCGTGGAGACGCTTAATTTTGTGGATTTATATATTTGTAAGATTTTTGTATACTAGTTGTCTTTATTCGTTGAGAATGTAAATTCGTGGGTGAGGGGTACCCACGAATTCCACGAAAATTGAGCCACCACGAATTCTAATGATTCCGCAGTATATCATAGCTCATGTTTGCTGCAAGTCACGAGTATCCTCCAGAAATACGCATACAAGTCACGAGTATCCTCCAGAAATACGCATACAAGTCACGAGTATCCTCCAGAAATACGCATACAAGTCAGAGTATCCTCCAGAAATACGCATACAAGTCACGAGAGTCCTCCAGAAATACGCATACAAGTCACGAGTATCCTCCAGAAATACGCATAAAAGTTCGACAGGAAAATTTGCTACATCAACATAATGAAATAAAAATTCACACATACACAGGAAGACCAAACTCCAGGGATGATGATTTGGCTAGTTCTCCTGATGTAGGACAACTCTTTATCTTGTCGCTTTTTCTTGATAGCTTGGCGATAATCTCTCATAGTTTGGCGATAATCTCTCATAGTTTGGCGATAATCTCTCACATTAGAATAATACGTGTTGTGCATTTGATTAGGGACGAGGAGAATGTCATATATCCATAAAGAAAATATTATCTTGTCGCGTTTTCTTAAAAATAATCATAGTATTCTTAGAAGAACTCAAATCAATGACAAACGGGATGATTTCGTGAATTTGATTTCAGATTACTCCGTTTACAAGATTAAAGTACAAGGCTCAGGTCGAGAGTGACCGGTCAATAGGGAATGCTTATTCCTCCTAGACATATGATCCCACCTCTGTTAAGAGAGTGATCACTGTTTTGTTATCTTCGCTTTTTCAAAAAAGGTTTCTCAAACATGTATTGAATTAATGAATAAAGTCCATGGAAGGTATGAACATTTTATAAACAGAGGACAGACAACTTAATATTTGATTAAACATACAAAGCATCACATTATTTAATCAAATGTTCATTGCAAATTTACACCCTCAAATTTCCATATAAAAGTGTATCCTAAGAGTGCCCTCTCTTTGTAATTCTCGTTTTATAACCTTGCAATACCGCGGTACTATTATAGATGAGTCGCCTTCGCTAGATGTGACGTAACATGAAGTATTTGTATAGTTTTACATTTTCATAGACCGTGCATACTCCTCTTGAGGGATATTTTACATTTTGCTTTATTTAGAAAATTATATGCCCCCATATCATTGCAATTTGTATCTCAGTTCAGACAATTGAATTATATCGCTTTTTAAGGCAAGTAATTTGCATAATAATTACACAATGATTTAGTTCTTATTTCTACATGGTTAATACGTATTGCTGATTTTGATTTTAAAAAAACAAAAATTCAAAACAAAAATCCCTGCTAAATTTATTATCTGATTTTCAAAAAATAATTGCAATGCCTTAATTTGTATCGAGTCGAACAAAAACAAATTTCAGTAAGACGTAATCTCCATATATAATTCGTTTAGTCGAATTGACAATCTGCTCCCTTTTAGAATTGACAATCTGCTCCCTTTTAGAATTGACAATCTGTTCCCTTTTCGAATTGACAATCTGCTCCCTTTTAAAATTGACAATCTGCTCCCTTTAGAATTGACAATCTGCTCCCTTTTAGAATTGACAAATCTGTTCCCTTTTAAAATTGACAATCTGCTCCCTTTTAGAATTGACAATCTGCTCCCTTTTAGAATTGACAATCTGCTCCCTTTTAGAATTGACAATCTGTTCCCTTTTGTTTGAAAACACGGATATTCTTTACAGCATTGCTTTCTCCTTGCATAACATTACAGGTGAACAATGTATAATTGAATAAGCAACCCCCAGCACTGTTCATACTCGTGCCTATTATCATTTTGTCCCATGAAGTACACTAAAATACCATCAATAAAAATTGACCAAACATAATATGGAAGCTTTTAATGGATGACTTTTCTTTTGAGGACAAACCCTGGTGGCCTAGAACAATTTTACAACTGTTTGCTGATTATTCATTTAATCAATATTTTGTGCCAAAGATTGTACAAAAAAAAAAAAAAAATAGAAAAAGTTATCTTTAGAAATGAAAATGCAGAGCGGTAGATAAATCTATATACACATGTTGCAGGAAAATAAACAATCATATAAACTAGTAAAACTATTTACAAAATCATTCTTTAAGATATAAACTAAACAAAATAACAAATGTAAACCATACATTAAAGAACGTTTTTATGTACAAGAAGACTTTGTACCAGCCTTGTTGACCCTCGTGATGACCACAATACGATGATACATATTAGTGATTTTAGATAATCACTTTATCATTAGGATGTTACATTGACTATTTTCTATTTGATACAGAGATAAACTTTGAAAAACTCCCGGAAGGAATACATAGTGAAATGTAATTCGATGTGGATATAAATATCCTGATTTGAAGTATTGCATTATATTTGTGACACTGTATTTTATGACAGTCTGAAGTGAGTGAACGTAATTTCTACTTAGATCTGATGTTGAGAATTTACATGCCAGTATTACATTTATAAACCGCAGAAGAGCGTAAATTACCCTCAAATTAATTCATATCGTATGAAATAAAATAGAAATCACTTTCAATCTTTATGATATAATTAAGAAAATTATATTTAATGTATTCATGATGAAAAGTTTACTTTCATACGAAGTGGAGCAATATTTTGGTAGCAAAAGATGGAAACGAATGATCAAAACATATTATTGCGCCGTTCATATGACGTCATATGGCGCGACATACAGGTAGCTGAACTTATTCGACACGAAATGTTGATAAAGTCTAATGAAAAACAGATTTTGTTATACAAGAGAAAATGAATTGTTAACATATATATCTGAAATACATCACGCATTCA